>NC_045771.1:58355983-58656586 GCF_008692025.1 Phocoena sinus
AGTACATACAGCTGGCCATCTAAGTGTGTAGGAGAAGGGCAAAGATGACACTAATGACACTTCTTACCATTATGTGGCCCACTCACTTTCAATCTACCTTCTCGCTTAAACCTGGAATCCCCTGGCTAACGTTGTTTTGGGAGAATGAGAGTGGCACTCAATCCAATGAGAGGAATTTTGTCTTCTCTGCCTCTTTAGGGTGAACCTGGCCCTCTCGGCATTGCAGGCCCAACTGGGGCCCGTGGTCCCCCTGGTGCTGTGGGTAATCCTGGCGTCAATGGTGCTCCTGGTGAAGCTGGTCGTGATGTGAGTCCAACATTTGGTTTGTAAAATATAACCTAGCAGTACTTCCTTGTGTGTAACTTTGTATCCTGAGCTGAGGTCTACATGTACTCACCACTCCCAGTATTGACAATCCTAAAAATAACTTGGACTAGGGAATGAGTCTTTAAGTAGCATACTTCAAGTTGGCCAAAATATTAAAAAAAAAATTCTATAAAAATCTAGGTTGGCAAGTTCTTGTTCCTATTTTTAACAGCCTGAAAAGGGGGTTCTCCATTGGGCACTGGGAGTAATGAAGGCAGATAGCTGAACTGCAGGGGTCAGTGAGCTACAGAGCCTCCCTAAGCACCTTAATTGGCATGGTGTCTTCACAGGGCAACCCTGGGAATGATGGTCCCCCAGGCCGCGATGGTCAAGCTGGACACAAGGTCAGTACACCTCACCGTTGTTCTCTAACTTAAAAGGGACTAAACTACAGGCCGGATTGATGCTAAGCTTCATTTCTGCCTTCGGCAGGGGGATCGTGGTTACCCTGGTAACGCTGGTCCCACTGGTACTGTGGGTGCACCTGGTCCTCAAGGCCCTGTGGGTCCAACTGGCAAACATGGAAACCGCGGTGAACCTGTAAGTTTATAAACACCAGTTCCTTAATGCTGTCATCCTCAGCAGGCTTTACCTCTGACCTCCCCACACTTGGGAACTGTGGTGGCCTAGGGAGGAGGATCTTGGGCTTGGCTGATAAATTGTGTTTTTCTTTTCTAATTCACAGGGTCCTTCTGGTCCCGTTGGTCTGGCCGGTGCTGTTGGTCCAAGAGGTCCTAGTGTATGTACACGGTGAAGATTTCTGTACAACAGTTAGGGAGGATCAGTCCACACTGTACATTAAAAAAGATAAATAATACATAGACTGGATTTTATATATTTTTTAAAAATTTAGTCCATGTGGAGAGTTGCTACAAATACCTTTTAATCTCTTATATTTCAAGTCTATTCTTATTTGTATTAAATTATCACAACGCTTAGCCACTTTACAGACAGCTCAACTAAAGCAGATTAAGAGTTGGGAGTAGCACCCACATGGTTTTTAGACCTTTGCATGTCTTGAATTATCTTTGTAAACAGATTGAACAATATTTGTGGAGAATTGAGTGTCATCTTTCAAAGGTAAATGTCCTATCTGTCCTTTTTCTTTATAGGGCCCACAAGGTATTCGAGGTGATAAGGGAGAGCCTGGTGATAAGGGGCCCAGAGGTCTTCCTGGCTTAAAGGGACACAATGGATTGCAGGGTCTTCCTGGTCTTGCTGTAAGTACAATGTGGACATCCAGCATGTACACAGATCTTAAAGTCCTTCAACACAGAATGAACTTCCTCACAATTTCACTGCAATTGTTCTAAAATGTCCTACATCATATTCACTTCCCGTTCTCTAACTCCATAGCTCAGAGGTAATGCCATTTCATCCCAACATGAAAAGGCGAGGGTTAGGGGAGATAGAAATATACATATATTAAAATCTCCTGGCAACAATGTCCTTCAACCCCACTTAAAATAAGTATAATTAGAGGAATGACTAATACTGCACTTCTGAAGTGGCTTGTAGAAAAAAATAATTGAATATAATAGACATAATGAGAGAAAAGAGCCCCATTTTACATTTTCAATTTTCTCAATCCAGAGTCCATTGAAACTAAAGTTTTCCATTCAGTTTTTTGAAATCCGTGTATCGACACATGTTCTGAAAGTGTGATTTTCCTATTCTCTCTTTAAAGGGTCATCATGGCGATCAAGGTGCTCCTGGCACTGTGGGTCCTGCTGGTCCTAGGGTAGGTCAACTAAGAGACATTTATCTCTGAAAGGAGCCTATGGCAGGCAGTGAGCCCCAGACCTCTTCTCCCTTGTGGGGTTTTTGCTGACTCACACAGACTTGGTTTCCTTCTTCCCTAGGGCCCTTCTGGTCCTTCTGGCCCTTCTGGCAAGGACGGTCGCACTGGACATCCTGGTGCAGTCGGACCTGCTGGCATTCGTGGCTCTCAGGGTAGCCAAGGTCCTTCTGTAAGTATGATTTAGGGAAATAATAAAGGGCATCACTGACCTAAGGGAATATCTTCTCTAGACTAAACCAAGACAATTACAACAACACATTAAAGTAATCCCCCATTTCTGTATGTTTTCTAAAATATATAAAAGTTGTCTGTATGTAATGAGCTCTATAAACCCATCCCTGCAAGTATGCCTGGGAGCAAGTTGTTATTTACATGAACTTGATTCTTTTTTACTTATTAGAACATGCTTTTGTGTGAATCTCGACGGAAAACCTGCTCTCATTCTCTCACTGTAACCAAATACAAAGCCTCCTCTTTCTTACTTACACTCTGCAGGGCCCTCCTGGTCCTCCTGGCCCTCCTGGCCCTCCTGGCCCCAGTGGTGGTGGTTATGACTTCGGTTTTGAAGGAGACTTCTACAGGGCTGACCAGCCTCGCTCACCACCATCTCTCAGACCCAAGGATTATGAAGTTGATGCTACTCTGAAATCTCTCAACAACCAGATTGAGACTCTTCTTACTCCAGAAGGCTCTAGGAAGAACCCAGCGCGCACATGCCGTGACTTGAGACTCAGCCACCCAGAATGGAGCAGTGGTAGGTTGAGATGTCCAACCAGAATGACCCTTCTCACAAGTTAGGCTTTTCAAAATCAGTTCCCACTGATATTTAGAGGAAAAAGGTATTTGGGTAAAAACTGCATTATGTGAAATCATACCCACTTAATAAAACATTTTCTTCTCCCAACCAGCACCCATTTTCAAGATTGTCTTGATACCTGTTTTTGCCCTTTTCATGGTAATATGTACCCTGATTTGATTTTCATGGAGAGGAGAGGAGGAACTGTCTAATTTAGAAAATAGCCACCCTCTTCCTGTTAATGTGGAGTAGACAATATAGCAGTACAATCAGAACTGTTACTTATGGGACTCAGAATCTTTGACTAGTAATTATTAGAACCTATATGCCACTCAATGAGAGGTTTTATGATCTGGGTCTTGTTTTTTCTAAAAGGTTACTACTGGGTTGACCCTAACCAAGGATGTACTATGGATGCTATCAAAGTATACTGTGATTTCTCTACTGGCGAAACCTGCATCCGGGCTCAGCCTGAAAACATCCCAGTCAAGAACTGGTACAGAAGTTCCAAGGCCAAGAAGCACGTCTGGGTAGGAGAAACTATCAATGGTGGTACCCAGGTAAGGAATCCTACAAACATTCCTTCTCCTACTAAATAATATCTTGTTCGGATTATTCGTTTTTTAATTATCTACATTTTAGCCCTTTACCAAAATGGGCTTTTTAAAAGAACCTGCTCTGTTCTTGGGTTTGGTTATGTCCTAGATTGCACATTAAAGATGGATTGATTAGACATATCCATATAATTCAAAAATAATTATTCAAATGTGACTTAATTGATAATCGCTGGAGAAACTGACTAATGTCATTAAGTGTGAAGGAGTACTGGCCAGCATGTAGTCCAGTACTCATGCCACATGTATTTTCAAGATATGAGCTTTTCTGAATTTCTAATTAAAAGTTTTCATCAACTTTATTGGTGGGAATTATAGAAAACTAAAGGGGTCTGAATCTCTAGATCCTTGCTCTCTTATTTTAAAAAAGGAAACACATATATGTGTGTGTGTGTGTGTGTGCGTGTGTGTGCGTGTGTGTGTGTGTGTGTGTATCTGGGCTTTATCTGAAACAGGTCCCTTTTTGAGATGACTTGCCTCAGCTTGGTAGTTCTTATGTTCCTTCTAGGTAGCTTATATTTCAAAGACAAGTGAATTGAGTTTCCTTTAAAAGTACAAGTTCAGATCTGAGTCCGTTATTCCTCTCTATACCAGACTGTTTTTTTAAATTTGACTCTTAGTATCTGAGTCCTTCTTCATTTAACTGGAATGCCCATCTTATTCTCTGTAGTTTGAATATAATGTTGAAGGAGTAACTACCAAGGAAATGGCTACCCAACTTGCCTTCATGCGCCTGCTGGCCAACCATGCCTCTCAAAACATCACCTACCATTGCAAGAACAGCATTGCATACATGGATGAGGAGACTGGCAACCTGAAAAAGGCTGTCATTCTGCAAGGATCCAATGATGTTGAACTTGTTGCTGAGGGCAACAGCAGATTCACTTACACTGTTCTTGTAGATGGCTGCTCTGTAAGTAATAGTGAAGTATGGGAATAACATTTATTTGGGAAGTGGGATAGTGGAGCATAGACCATTAAATGAACAGATGAATGAGAGACCAAACTTATTTGATTTCTCTTTCATAAATGTATTTGTTTAAATTCAGATGGTAAATTCAGAATATTCTTATCAGATCTTGCCTTCTGAAATTTTCTGAAATACTGAAATATATACGCTGTTCCATGTATTAGTTGTCTTCTAACATGAGTTTCTTAAATGATGATGTATACCCATAACTTAAAATTACTTGAGGTTAAAAGGGCCCAAACTGTAATTTATAGTTATATGTATTTTATTTTATTTATTAGTATGACCTATATTTAATTTTTCTTTATGCCTTCTCTATAATATACTATAAATTGAAGAAAATTTAAATTCACTAATAGTAGTACTGCATAGCCACCCTACCACACACATCCTGAAAAGATAATGTAGAAATAAGCCACTTGGAATATGCATTGGAACTTTTTTTTTTTTAATAAAATTAGACTGGTAGGAAACCTCTCCCTGTAAAGACAGCCCTGATGCTACTGTTTCAAAGATACACTTGTTGATCTGAGACACACATCTTCAGAAGGACATAAGCCAAAAAGTGGTTATTATAATATCTAGTATATAATATTATATAACATATAATTATATATAAATATTATCTAATATAATTATATATAAATATATGTTCTGTATAATTATATATTATATAATACAATTGTATGCAATATATAATTATATAATATTATACAAGATGGTTAGGTTCCATAATAGTGCTGCTTTATGTATATTTTTCTTCTCTTTTTAAACAGAAAAAGATAAATGAATGGAGAAAGACAATCATTGAATATAAAACAAATAAGCCATCTCGCCTGCCCATCCTTGATATTGCACCTTTGGACATCGGTGGCGCTGACCAAGAAATCAGATTGAACATTGGCCCAGTCTGTTTCAAATAAATGAACTCAACCTAAATTAAAGAAAAAGGAAATCTGAAAAATTTCTCTCTTGGCCATTTCTTTTTCTTCTTTCTTAACTGAAAGCTGAATCCTTCCATTTCTTCTGCACATCTACTTGCTTAAATTGTGGGCAAAAGAGAAGAAGAAGGATTGATCAGAGCATTGTGCAATACGATTTAATTAATTCCCTTTCCCTTTCCCCCTCTCCAAAAATCTGGAATTTTTTTTTCAACAGTCTTAAACTTGTTGTGGAAAATGTCAACCTTTGTAAGAAAACCAAAATAAAAATTGAAAAATAAAAACCATGAACATTTGCACCACTTGTGGCTTTTGAATATCTTCCACAGAGGGAAGTTTAAAACCCAAACTTCCAAAGGTGAAAACTACCTCAAAACACTTTCCTGTGAGTGTGATCCACACCATTAGGTGCTGACCTAGACAGAGTTGAGCTGAGGTATCTGTTTTTTGTTCAAAATACAAAGGTGCTAACTAATAGTATTTCAGATACTTGAAGAATGTTGATGGTGCTAGGAGAATTTGAGAAGAAATACTCCTCTGTGTTGAGTTATATTGTGTATTTTTTTTTTCATTTGATTTAACATCAGTACTTTACATCTTATTCCCGAATAAAAGTAAGTGGATCGTTTGCCCAACATTGTCCTCTTCTTTAAATTCAGCATTTGTTCTTTGCCAGTCTCATTTTCATCCTCCCCCATGGTTCCAAAGAAGCCTTGTTTCTCGGACAAGCAGAAAAATTAAATTGTACCTATTTTGTATATGTGAGATGTTTAAATAAATTGTGCAAAAAATGAAATAAAGCATGTTTGGTTTTCCAAAGAAAATATTGAGTAGAATTCCTTGCTTCAATGCTCTTTGCAGTATAAATATGGATTATAGCGTCTCTAACCAGCCATTAGACCGAGTATTTCTCATTAGACAGGAACTATGCAAAAAGGGCAGTTTGGTATGGTAGAAAGAGCAGAGAACAAGGACCCTGGAGATCTGAGCTCCAATTCTGGCTCAGCTCCTTCTGGCTAAATGACCTTGAGTGCTTTACCTTTCTGAGTTTCAGTTTATCTATAACATGGGGAAGATTCCTTCTCTGAACTGTTAAAACATTTGCCCTACTCAAAATACATAATACCTAAGCAACATGGCAATTGTTGACCTAAGTTTATTCTAAGTAGAGGTCCATAGAACTTTTTGATTTATTATCCATTAAGCACTTTGAAACAGTGGCTGAAAGTTGGTCTATGCACAATTAATACTATTAACTAAAACAGTTTCAAATATTCAGTAAAAATGCCATACACTTAAATCTGATGCAATTGAGTACAATGCCTGTTAAGAGGTAATGTGTGTGCTGTCAATCAGCACAGACAGTTGTGGATAATAGTACCATGAACACCTACCTGTCAAATCAAGTTCCCCCTGCACCTTTCAATGACATCTTTAATACACTTAAACATAGTAATGTGTCAAGTATAATCTTAAGATTCATTTAGAGCTTATTTCCTGTTGCAGAACATAATTGTGATTGTAATATTTGCCTCCTGTTATAAGTCATCTCGAGATTCAATTAGTTTTTAAAGCAAAAGACTGAACATGATAAAAATCTAAAATTAACTCTAAAAAAGTTAGCAAGGTCTGCTAACCAAATGGTAACTTCAAATTGTGGTCCTTCCACCACCTAAATCAGAACACTAGAATGCTTATTAAAATGCAGATTCCCAATCCTCAACCACCAAATTAAGATTTAGTAAGGAATCAGTATTCTTTTAAGCACCTTGAAAAATTCTGACATGCACCAATTGGGAAACCACTGGGTAAGGTGATTTCAACAATCCTTTGTAGTTTTAACATTTTATGTCTGGCAAGAACGAATCAATATACCTAACCAAGCAACATAAAACTGAACCTCTGGGATCAGAGTACTAGTACTCCCCACAAATTACTAATTGAAACAGCCAAGACAAACTTACATAATAACCAGTTAGAAATCTCTGGATAAAGCATATGCTATGCCCTCAGGCTCACAGCACAAGAACAAACCATAAAGTTGATAAAGTTGGTATAAGGAAGGGAGAAAGAGAAGGAAGAAAACCAACATTTATTGAGTACCAACTACGAGCCAAAGCTATGCTACATGTTAGTAATGACTTTTGTCAAACTGTATCCAAATAGGCAGATTTCCTAAGCAAGCAGTCACTTAATAATCATTTAATCATCCTTATGAGATAGTATAGGAAAATAGTTAAATAATGATATATCTGATAGATAACAATAAGGAAATAAATGATAGAATATCTAATAAATACTAATGAGGAAAAAATAATGATATATCTAACAGATAATAATAGGAAAATAGTGAAATAAATTTTTGTATCAATAACATTACGAGGATAATTAAACAAAAGAAAAAATGTAATAGAATGTTACAATCTTTAAAATATAATATTCAAGCACACTGTCATTAAAAATATTTTAAATGCAATGTAAAGATACTGAGTAGGTACATTTATATAGTAATGATAGAAATGATTTTTATGTCTAAATTATCCAAATCTGCTATAATGTAGTTATATTACTTTTATCATTTACAACAAATTTACTCTTAAAATATCATGAAAAGAAATAAGCAGTCACAAGTGAAAACAATCCTGGTTGAGGAGTGACCAACTCCAGGGGAAGGGTGGTCACCCTCCTGCCCACCCACTTTCTGAAAGAGAAGGAAAATCCTAACCTAAAAGTCATCCTTCACCATGTCCCAGCCACTCTGGGGGACACTGGGGAGGGGTGTACAAAGCCATACCAGGCAGCAGCATCCTCAGGGATCTCGCAGCTCAGTTGCAGAGAGAGAATAAAATAATGCCTGAACACAATTTTAAACGAAGTGTCCTCTGAGGATAGCAGAGGACACTATTAATTAAGGAGATGGAATCCCAGGAAATTGACCTTAGCCTCATGCAGTAACAGTGATATTTGGATTTAGCTGGCCAGCTCTTGCCAGAGATCTCATATCACCTTCTAGCCTTCTGTCTGGCTAAATGTTTCTTTTCCAGAAGCCACATATTAGAACAGTCTGGTACTTACCAAGACAGGAGGTCCACTGTTAGTGTTTCCAGGGCCTGGGCAATGTCCTGAAGGCTTGGCCTCTGAACGGCAGGTCCCCTCTTCAGAGGCTAATCACCAGACTCAAGGGAACCTCCTCACAACATCTCCCGACCCTTGGTCATGTGAAGGTCAGCTGTCTCTAACTTGTGTTACTGTGAGAGGGAAGAAGATTGCACATGAGAGAGTTGAAGGAGCTAGGTAGCCAAGATGAGGGGAAGAGATATTAATGAAGTCTGGTAAAAAGGGTCATTTAAAATTCTAAAGTCAATACAGCTAATGCACTGGCAAAGAGCAAAGACACCTGAGCAATGCTGAACACATTTATTATGTTTAATGCCAAAAGACTTTTTTATGCTATTCCACTTAATATCACTGAAAAGGAAGTTCAGAAATTGGATTATATGTAAGAAAAGTTGGAAATGTCATTTTGGGTCAGAACAACAATCCATCTAGATAAGTACTTTGCCTTTGACAGTGGCACCAGGGGAAATTTGGGAGAAACAGTGGTTGGCACTTCCCATGAAGCCAGCCTCAAAACTCCCATTTAATAACCCATTGTAAATCTTTTTTGTACATAGATGTATCTAAACCCTTCCAGAGCCCTCTATCTCTTTTGAAATATGTTGGTATTACAGTACCAACAGGAGAGAGCTAATGCTCAATTGTTAGCTCAGCTTCCTGGCCCTCTGATCAAGGAGCTAAATATGTTTTCTATCCCTGTGCCTGGATCAGCCAGGGATTCAACAACTCAGTGGCCTGCAGGGAGCACCAGTAACTGCAACAATGGGGCCACAGACAGCCCATAATGATTGACTTATCCCTGCAGTTCAATGAAATGAGCATATAATTTGTGGTCGGCAGCCAAGGTTATGCGCACCAGCTCCACCACCGACTAGCCACGGGCCCTTGGGAAAGTCCCTTAAGTTTTCTGAGAATTTGGTTAACATACCTGCTCTCAAGAGATTTCCATCAGCATACCTACTGTGCCTATCTCACAGAACCACTGGGAAGACTAAGTGGGGCATATGTGAAAGTGTTTAATGAAGTGTAGGCAAATGTCACCTGTCATCATTAGGTCTAAAACTTCCAGTCACTTGTAATCTCCTCTTGATTTAAGTTCCTATCCCTGGCCCTCCAGTTTAGGGAGAGGAGAGACTAAAATTTAAATTTAATTAGCACCATTCTCAAACTGGTAGTCTATCAATTTTGAGTTGTGCCTCCCTATCAGTAAAAATGTGAGCTCTTACAACTAATTTTGTTAATCTATTTATATGTAAATGTTATATGTGTACTGTTGCACTAATGTATTATGTGCCATATAAAACCTACATGGAAAAAAATGTTAAAAGACAGAAAATAAATACAAATAGAAAATTCCACACTCCATTGGATCATTTGGCACACAGCTTGGCACGTATCACCTACCCACCCCCATTTCAGAGACTATTGCTCTAAACAGGACTCATGGTGGGCTCCAGGGGAGAACAGGACATCAGTGAACTCCTGAAATAGAGTGCTAAATTTTGTGTGTGTGTGCATATTTATTGGAAAAGGGTCCACAACTTTCTTCAGCTAAGCCAAGGGGTACATGACCAAAAAAGATGTTATAAACCAATAACCAAAAGAAGTACTACTCACTTCATTAAACCTGGCCTTTTCTGAACTAGACTTTCATATCTCAGCTTGGGTCTCATGCTCAACACGCTGCATCTCCTATCCTAAGACCCAAGAGAATGAACCAACAATGGCCCAAATTAAAATAGAGGTTTGTCATTCATTCTTTCACTTCGCTGCTATAGACCTCTATCCTATGCTTTAACAAGTCTTCGCACATGCTTTATGACCCAGCCTTATACTCTGCAACATCAAAATGCACCTGTCCACAGAACTTCTTCAAATGAGAACAAAGTCAATAATGGAGATCAATTAATGAGGTATTCCTTTTAGGTAAAATATGCAAATGTAAGTTATATTTTCTTTTTTTGAAAAAAAGAAGTTTTAACCTAAAAGGGATTAAAAATCTGGGCACTATTAGAGGTTGTAAGGACAGTAATAGGAACATGTTTTTCAGGGACCCTCACATCACCTCTTAGAACCAAAATGTCTCCTCTTCATCTGGCTGCTCCCAAGCAGAGCTATTATTCTGAGTCCAAGGTGTAAGAGTAATCTTGGCTAGAATTAGCAATCCTAATGGATGCTAGAAAGGTATCTTTAAAACTACAATTCACTACATATTTAAAGATGTACTTTATTATTACTAATCATAAACACTAAATGTACTTTTCTGCTAAAGTAAATATTTTTCTGCTGCAGCATTGCTGTTGGTGTCCACTGAATAATTAACCATAAACAGCATGGAAAAAAAACAGAAACGATTTTTTTTTTTCATGGAATCTATTAATGCCAGGCAGGATAAGAACACTTACTCACAAACCACTGTGCTGAGTGGATGGCCTTTCTCTCCCTACTGGATGTCACTTCAAGTTCACTGCTCCCCCTGCTGACTGGATAATAGAACACCCCAGTCTTTTAACACTGCCACATGCACAACATCAGAGAATGAAAACTCGGATTTAGGAGGAGAAAATAGAACAGTTTCCTGTGCTTATTTCCTGTCTGCCCCAGACACACAGCCTTCTCTCCAGATGGTGGAGAGATAGTGTCCATAGTGGTCTACCTTATGTCCTCAATGCTCCCTTTTTTTAACTTACCCTCTCTAATCCATCCTTAATATCTCTCTCATAGAGCTAATAAATGGAAGTCCCAAGGAGAAAACCATAAGGCTCAAAAGGAGAATGGCCTTTTGGGTGAGCAGTGCTGCCCAATGCTGCAAATGTTGCCCCCAAGTACCATGAGTAATCCTTCAGGATTTAAGAGGTTTTAAGGATTATATGGAACAGAGAGAAGAGGATGTGCCAGAAAGAACAGGAGCTTAGTAAGCCGAGCTATCTGGATTTAAATCCTGTCTCCACCATTTCATCATCCATAAAATGGTGATAACGATGGCACTACCCATCGGACTGTTAGGATCGGAAGCAGGAATGCATAGCAGCTTGTGAGGTTGGTGTAGAGAAAGTACCCAGCACCACTGTTATCATTATCCCTACAAGGCTGGATCTTCGTGAAAGCCCCGCCCCCTTTTAAAAAAATTTTTATTTTATTTATATTTTTATACAGCAGGTTCTTATTAGTTATCCATTTTATACATATTAGTGTATAAATGTCACTCCCAATCTCCCAATTCAATGCACCACCACCAGCCCCCACCACTTTCTCCCCTTGGTGTCCATATATTTGTTCTCTACATCTGTGTCTCAGTTTCTGACCTGCAAACTGGTTCATCTGTACCATTCTCCTAGGTTCCACATATATGCGTTAATATATGATACTTGTTTTTCTCTTTATGACTTACTTCACTCTGTATGACAGTCTCTAAATCCATGCACGTCTCTACAAATGACCCAATTTTGCTCCTTTTTATGGCTGAGTAATATTCCACTGTATATGTGTACCACATCTTCTTTATCCATTCGTCTGTCAATGGGCATTGATGGGTGGCATTGGGTTCCCTCCCTGTTGGTTGTTTGGCCTGAGGCGGCCCAACACTGGAACCTACCTGGGCTCTTTGGTGGGGCTAATGGTGAACTCCAGGAGGGCTCACGCCAAGGAGTACTTCCCGGAACTTCTGCTGCCAGTGTCCTTGTCCTCACAGTGAGACACTGCCAGCCCCCGCCTCTGCAGGAGACTCTCCAACACTGGGAGGTAGGTCTGGTTCAGTCTCCTATGGGGTCATTGCTCCTTCCCCTGGGTCCTGATGCGCACACTACTTTGTGTGTGCCCTCCAAGAGTGGAGTCTCTGTTTCCCCCAGTCCTGTCGAAGTCCTGCAATCAAATCCCGTTAGCCTTCAACGTCTGATTCTCTAGGAATTCCTCCCCCCATTTCCAGACCCCCAGGTTGGTAAGCCTGACGTGGGGCTCAGAACCTTCACTCCAGTGGGTGGACTTCTGTGGCATAAGTGTTCTCCAGTTTGTGAGTCACCCACCCAGCATTTATGGGATTTGATTTGACTGTGATTGTGCCCCTCCTACCATCTCACTGTGGCTTCTCCTTTGTATTTGGATGTGGCGTATCTTTTTTGGTGAGTTCCAGTGTCTTCCTGTCGATGATTGTTCAGCAGTTTGTTGTGATTCTGGTGCTCTCACAAGAGAGAGTGAATGCACCTCCTTCTACTCCACCATCTTGAACCAAATCCTTCCCTGAAAACCTTTAACTACATTGCTAAGAAAAGTAATCACCTTTCTACAGGTACTATCTTCTCTGACAGCAGTGGCCTAAAACGGCAACACGTCTACAATTCAACTACTACACTTCAATTTTTTCTACCACAAATAGATTCTAGCAAACTTCCAAACCCTCACAACTTTTGGTGACTACTTCTCCACAATCCAATTTTTTAAAGTACTTTTATTAAAAGCTTGAAAATCTTTTCAATTTTTTACAACAACAAAATAATAATAATAATTTCACTCTGACAGTTAAAAAAATAAAAGAAGTAAAATTTCTGACAAATAGAACAAACTTGCATTTAATTGGTCTCTGTCCTATGCCATTAGGTTCTTCCAATTTTTGAGAGAAAGTTTCTGATCATAGAAATGGCCCTTTTGCTCACTCGGAAGCCAGCTTTTCTACACAAATTGGCTATAACTCATACATGTTGAATTATCCAAACTTCTGACACTTAATCTTCACAATTTGATTTTCTAAAACTTTGTCTCTGGCAGTGGAAATCCTAACTCAAGAATTATCAGCACAAGAGATGATCATAATTATTAAATTCATGTCCTCCGGGAAATTTCTTGGCCTATATAAATTTACTCAAGGGCTTTAAACATCACTAAATCACCTATTATTGCCAGTGCTTTGAATGTCTATATGAGTAATATTATAAGTGGATCCACTTCAAGGAAATATAAAAGAAGCTTTGATTATAGTTATTTCCAACGTGGTTTTTCCATCACTGATTATAAGCCTCCTTTCCTTTATAATACAGAAGTCTAAAATAATTTCAAAAACTTTTATCAATGTAACTAAATTAAAGTTTCCATCTACTACTTTGCTCATCATGATATGTTCCTAATCAAAAAAGGTAAAAAGACCTTCAGATAACATCTAGAAAATTGCCCATTTAACCATTTTTCTGGATTATTCACAACAGATATTTACTTTTACTTATTGCTGGGCATGCTATTAAAATATAGTGAACTTATGGTCAATTTGAAGTGCCATATGTTTTCTTAGATTTTCTTCAACTAAAATATTACAATAAACACTCACCTTGCCATCATAAATTATGAAAAAGAACTGTGCTTTTCTTCTCTCAAGCTTGGGAAGGCTATCTATCAAACAGAGTACAAAGTCCACTAAATCCTTTGAACCTTTGAAGAGAGAAAGACAAATCAATGCCAAAAATGATGTGCCTTCTCACCAATACACAAATTAAACTGTGTATTTTATAAGATTTATAGGGTAACTGAGCTCTTTTTATTATCATTTCTGCTAGGTATCTGTCAAGTGAGTCTAATTCAGTAAAATAAATTGATACGTTGGGAGAAATCTCTAGTCTCCATTCTAGGTTGGGGAGAAAAACATGCAGACAGTTTAGTCACCCTATACTACTTGTATTATGATTTAATTGGTCTGAAATATTGTTTTAAAACTCCCTTGGTGATTGTAATATGCAGCCAGTCATGAGAAAAATTGTACTAGACTAAAGCCACAGTAAAATCACTGGTAAAGTTGGAAGTATGTGAATATGTGCCTTTTTCTAGGAAGAAAGTGTGCAATACTTCTCAAAGTTCTTCCAGACCACACATAATATCTACCTAATCAGAACTGCTGGGGGTGGAGCCAAGGCATCTGGTATTTTCAATGAGTAGTGAGGTGATTCTCATGTACTCCCAAAGTTTGGGCACCATTGGTTTATTGCTGTCATCATATTATTGACATATTCTTGGATGATTCTGTGCCCCTTTCCCCAAAAACTATTAGGACCACAGCTCTAAAATCATGGGCTCTCTAAGCTGCTTTAAATGAGAACATGTGATGGCTCATTGAACACATGAGCAGTTAATTTGGGAACAGTTGCAGCATTATAAATGCGCTTACTTATTGCAAACCCAATTAATCCAGTCAGGAGGAGTGTTAATTACAAAGGAGTTTGGAAATTAGTGTGAGTGCTTGACTAAATGCCTATATTTTGACCTATTATATTGTCTGTCTGGTAATTTATTTAAAAAATAATTCCATGGGGGCTTCCCTGGTGGCGCAGTGGTTGAGAGTCCGCCTGCCGATGCAGGGGACACGGGTTCGTGCCCCGGTCCGGGAAGATCCCACATACCGCGGAGCGGCTGGGCCTGTGAGCCATGGCCGCTGAGCCTGCGCGTCCAGAGCCTGTGCTCCGCAACGGGAGAGGCCACGACAGTGAGAGGCCCGCATACCGCAAAAAAAAAAATAATAATAATTCCATAGGAGGTCTCATGTATATATGTGCATATATCTCACATTCCAGGACTGATTTTGTAATCTTGGAAATACCCTAATTATGAAAATCCACAGCTTTAGAGGTGGCTACTCTGGTATTTCAAATAGCATTATTGAAATCTACACCAGAGGATATGTTAATTAGCATAAAGGATGTTAAAAATAAATTTTCATTGTTGACAAAATGGTCTTGAAGCTATTTTGACTAGCTAATAAACATTTAATATTAACAAAATTTGGGCTAAGCCTTACTCTGCTTATAACATAACACTTAATAGCAAGATTGTCAAGAAAAGACAAATAGTCCAATCTATTTTCAACCACCAGAGGCTACCTATATTTACCGCAAACTCTTGAATCACTAAACCGGCTTAGATCAGTTCACATAATGACTTCCCCCCCAAAACTGAGAAATGGCACAAGATGGCCAAGAAAACGACACATAAAGCAAAACTGTATTTAATTGATTAAAAAAATAGAATAATGCACAAAACAATAACTGTATGTCTCTAGGAGCAGTGGAATATCAATCAAAACAAATCCAGATATAGCAGAAAGCAATTGGAAGGCTTCCAAAGCTGCCAAGAAACTCTCTCCTAATCTGGGAACAGCCAAGATTTACTAGGTCTGTGTGCTTTTATGGCCCCTCCCCCTTGGACATAATTTAAAAGATAGAGGCAGAGGCTTAGCCAAGGTGGGCCATTCCACTCCTCTCCTCTGAGAATTTAAAACTTGGAGTGGAGAATGACAGAGACTGACAGCCACTGAAGTTGAGGCATACTAATGACAATACTCTAGAGACAACTATGTACTTCTGCTGATGAGGTCCCAGAACTGTACTAGTGTGGGGTTGTTCTTTGAATTATGAAATAATCCAGTATCCTTCCACAAACTTTCTTTTTTGCTTAAGTTAGAGAAAATTGGTTTCTGTTATGTAAAACAAACAAACAAAAAAACCAGTTTTGATTAATACACCTAGTAAAAAGAATACGGTAAAAATGGGGGAATATGGGACAATCTTACTTATTCTAAGTAGATACTTAGAGTTAATAGAAATAAGAATCAAACATTTGAATGGTTTTAGAGAGTATCCAGAGAAAGAACACTGTTGGAATACAATTCTCTAAGGGTTTATGGTGTTTCTGCAAAATGTCTTGCAAAAGCACTGACTATCTTTGTTTTGGACTATCTTTTCAAGGATGCTTATATAGTGATAGTGAACAGCCTTGGAAGACAGAGGTAGTGTCTCCCTCCAGAGTGGAGGGCAAGTTACTATCCAGTATAATAAAGATGTTTTCCTACAGGGCAAATGTCAGGCAGGTTTGCTTAAAAGATTTGGGTTCCCTATGCTTGGTGGTCCTCAGTTGTGACACATTCATCAAGTTGCCCTGCATGCCCCCATGGGACTTGGGGTCAAGAGGACCAGAAGTAAACATAAAAATCATGTTGCTTGCCTTGCCATGAGTAATAAAGTTCTTTGTCTGTGACCCAAAAGTCACACGTCTTCTGCCAGCATCTATTAAACCGTGGCAGGCTCACATTGTAGCCTTAAAGGAGAGAAAATTTCAGACCCTTCACAATTCTTGACAAACATTTCAAAGAAGAATTCATATCATAATGAAGGTGCATCAGTTCTGTATTCCCGTATTTCAAGTTGCCTAGCAACTAGTTGGTCACCATTGATCTGACAATCTGCAGTAATGAAAGACCATGCTATGTAGAAAAGTGTGATTGAACTATATGCTTCTAGATGACAGAGATTGTCTGATTCATCTCTGTATCTCCTTTACTACCTAGCCCAATACCTAATATAGACTGCATGCTCAATGATTTTATGTAGAACAAATTATTAAATGAAAGAATTATTGACTATTAAAATAACTCTGCTGGGCTATGTATAGAGCTGTAGTAAATAAGATAGTTTTAAATCTGTATAATAGGTACTTTTCCTCAGAATCATTCTGTTTCTTCAGGTTCACTTAAATGTAGATAATAGAGGTCCACTCAAGGAAGTTTAAGAGACAGGGTGATGCATAGAGGAATAAGAGCAGGAAAGGTAAACAGCTCTGCTGAAACTGGAGCTGGAAGGTGGCTGTTTAAGGTAGCTTTAGAGATCTCAGGAGCAGGAATTTGTGACTCTTTTCTCTACAGCTCCACCACTAATCTGGCTCATTCATATTCTGCATGTTTGTCCTTTCAGATCTGCTATTAATTGGCAATCTTTTTTTAAAAAACTTGCTATTCTAATTCCCTAGGGAGACATTCCAGTGCAGTTCATATATCCCTTGGCAGCCTATTAACTCGTGACCTTTGAGTAGACATCCCATCAACTATGATCTTTAAAGTCATGTGGTATAACAGGTGACCACCTAGGCACCAGAAGCCTTTTTAAAGGGGGTGAGCGCATGAAAGGCCATTCTACTTGAATGTATGTTGCCTATCTATCCTTCTCACCCTCTTCCTATCACTTCTTTCTCTTGAAAAATATGTATATTATTTCACGTGGTTTGAGTATTATTTTTAATACTAAGTGTTCTTACATATTAGTTTTTATTTAAAAATGCTTACACCAGAAACCTTGTGAGAGAGGGGACAAAGAATGTGAGTTAAAAAATAAACGACTAAAGGTCATTAAACATGCAAAAAGACTGTTCAATTCCTCTAGCAATTAAAGAAATACAAAGTAAAACCTCACCTGGTCTATGGCTAGGCTTCTTTTGAAGATAATAATGTTTTAGCCAAAAGATCAGCCTCATATATAGTTGACATGATATATACAGTGATATATATAGTGACATGATATGACTATGACATATGTAGTCTCATATATAAATTGGTACAAAATTTCTGGAGAGCAGTTTATTAGTATGTATCAAAAGCCTTAAAAATGTTTACACTTGACAAGTCATTATTCTACATCTAGGAATGTATCCTAGGAAATGAATCCTTGATTTTTCTAAAGATTTTTGGACAAGGAGAGTCCACATGAAGAGTTTCTCATAAAGCTGTGAGACCCTGGTTTTCTTTCTACTGTCCAAGTCAGAGCAACGCACAGCTATCCTTCAATGCAGCTGTTCAGAGCAACCTAAGCTTTGAAGGAGAGCTATGCCAGTCTGAAGGACAAGCACATGAATCACAGAAGTCTTTGAGAAATGCCATGTCCTTCTTCATCTGAAGAATGAAGCCAACAGAAAGAACTGGAACACTGCAGCTCTCAAAAAAGCCACAGCAAATACACTCTTTGAACTGGCTCACCTGACTAAGCGCTAATCCAATCCTCTGAACAGGAGGTGTCATGGCAAGAAGCCTCCACAATACCAAAGACTGTATTTAAAATGTATGTTTTATTGCCCCCTCTTCCATTGGAGGCAATCTCCAATTGACTATTGTAAAGTCACATTCCCCTAGCTTCTATATCTCACCAGCATGAAAGTGTTAAAAATGCCTGAAGGAAAGACACTACAACAGCAGTAGGTACATGTGCAAAAATAATGACTGAGCATCCCATCATATCTTGGGTGCAACAGTCATCATAGCCTTATTTACAGCAAAACATTGGAAAGTAATCAAATATCTAAAAAATAGTGGATTGGCTAAAGTAGATATGGCACATCCATATAATGGATTGCATTGCAGTTATTTAAAATGTTCTCAAAGAATACTTAATGATATGAGAAAAAATTAATAACCATATACTAAAACAAGTAGATTACAGTGAAATGCATCTCATACAGGAGATAGGTTTTAAATCAGCACATGATAAAAAAAATCTCATGTGGTTAAGAACTACCCTTGAAAATCTCCAGTTTGGACACCAAATACTATAACTTCAACACAGTTTTTCTTTTTAGTATCAGAATAGATAATTGTTTCTGTGATTGAGCATCAAAGCAGTTGGCTTAAGTTTTGACCACATTGTAGGAAAATGTATATTTTTACCATTAGAATCATAGTCAGTGTAGCAAGATGCACATACTATAAGAGACAGAGAAATTGAGAATGAATGAGGAAATAGCAAATTCCTATCCCCTATCTCATGCTTATTCCAGGGCATACACTCATGAACAAAATGAACAGGAAATTTAAAAAATCTATTTAAATTGTTATCTCTCTCACACAGGCAGACTAAAATTCACATAAGTTAAAAGTAGTGGGACTTCCCTGGTGGCACAGTGGTTAAGACTCCGCGCTCCCAATGCAGGGGGACCCGGGTTCGATCCCTGGTCAGGGAACTAGACCCCACATGCATGTCGCAACTAAGAGTTCACATGCCACAACTAAGGAGCCCGCAAGCTGCAACTAAGGAGCTGGCGAGCTGCAACTAAGGAGCCCGCCTGCCGCAACTAAGACCTGGTGCAACCAAATAAATAAATAAATACTTTTTTAAAAAGTAGTGACTATATACATAAATCATTATATAGGTCCAAGTTTGTTTAAAATTTTTCATTTTATAAAGACATGCAGAAAAAATCCAGAAAGGATATATGTAAACATCGTAATAGCCATCACCCTTAATGAGACCTGAGAATTGTCAGGTTTCTTTCCTTTCTCTTTCTGAATTTTTCAAAAAAATGTAAATGAACATTTAATATTTCCATTATCAGAAGAAAACTGATTATTTTTAAATGATACTCAAAAAACATAGATGATACCTTTAAAACTAAGCCTTATTTTATTACAAATGCTTAACAATATGTAGTTTTTGGTGTGCAATTTCTGTATCCAAAGAACAAGGATTTAGTTAAACAAACTACTGCTAAACATGACAGAAACAGAAGAACACATTTATAATTTAGGAATTTCAATCAACAAACAGAATTCTATTAGTTCACCTCAGTAAAGCAGTGCTATTAGGGACTATTGAACAGAACTATACAACAGCCTCCTTATGCTGAACTGGACATTCAAACGTACCTGTCAAAAGAAAAGAAGGGTTCTCTCTAGACATGGATTACATAAATATTCAAAGTCTACAGTAAATTACCTTAGGAGGTGCCTTCTGAGCTTCCATAAATTCCTATCCTTTATGCGTTTCCCTAAAATATCATTAAAACACCTATTACAGCAATACTTTCTCTCCTTCATTCATAAAAGATGCATAGATGCATTCATGTAATAAAGGAAATTTCTCACTGAAACACATATATCACTCTAGTAAGGCTGTTTCAGTGACTGAAAAAAATAAATGACTCATATGAAAAGGATTTAAAAGACAGGTCGATTAAAATAGTTCTTTGATTACGTAAAATTACTGGTGGTTGATCCATTGTGTCAGATGTGAAATGAGATCAAACAGTAAGTTTTAAATTCTCAACATTAAATTGAATTAATAAATTGAGCAAAGACATGGTTCAAGTAGGATTGAAAGGTTCTGCTGAAACCAGACTGTTTAGATACGTTAGCAACACAGCTACAAAGACCGAATATCTTATCAGAAAGCAGTATAGGCTGTGGAAAATTAATAGACAGTGCTAGACCCCATCTTGGTGTAAAATTACGTGGAAGGGATTAGGAAGTGAGGGGAAGGTAATTAAGTAGAAAGAACAGCCGGAAAGAATTGAAAAGCGAAAGATCAGATGGTCTGAGTTTGAGCCCCTCACCATCTGTTGGCAATCATCAAAATTTATTTGATCTTATTGTGTATTTACTTTGTAAAAGGGAAAAAAATAAAACTTCATTCTAATGAATGAATAGGTGAGATGTAAGGCAAATGCCTATTATAACAGAGCTCATTATTATGGCAAGCAAAATCATTACCATTGCAACATAACAAATACAATTAATGCAATTTAATTGTTCCATCTTTGTCCACATCCCTGACATCAGCATCATAAAAAGGTTCTTATGTTTTCCTGGCTTTCTGTGATTTAGTCAGAGGGCTTTGTCTGCAATTTTACTGTCATTGTTTATTGTATGTCCGTCCATACAATTTGCTCTTGTAAAATTTCTGAGTGACTGCATGTATCCATTAGGAAAGTAGGTCAACCAGCCACTTAGTTTCCCCTTCTAATCGACATCGGCACCTGTCATTTCAATATCAGTTAAGAATGTTACTATCTACGCAGTTATATAAAGAAGAAAACTCAATTCTTTCCTCGGCTTTACCTCTGGCCCCTGTATTCACTCAACAACCAAATCATTCTAAATGTTTTTCCTACATGCTTTACCTTTTAAATATTTTGGTGCTTCCTCCACTCTTCTTCACCTGTGCTGCAACCTTTCACTTCAGGCTTTCATGGTCTTTCACCTTAACTACTACCTGTCTTTTTTCCTGTCCCCCTCAAATCCATCTTCCATCACACAGAGAAGATACAAATCTGACCTTTCAATTCCCTGTTAAAAGATTTCTGTTTTCACAGTACTTACAGGATAAAGTCAAAAGGCATCTGTGTGGTCTATGAAACCCTTAACCACGGTGTCCCCTGACAATTTTACTTCTCTAGCTCTTCTCTCCCATCTCACAGTTTATACCTTTCAGCAAAACCAGAGTGAGTAATTTATAAAGCAACTGCTAATAAATAATTAAGCAATTTTTATTATAATCAACTCATGACATGCCTCAGGGACAAGTATTTTCATTCATTCTTTAGGCCTGTGCCATGCATTACTATTTTAAAATTAGCTGCTAGGGTTTTAGAGTGAGAGCCTTGCAAGTAAGGCAGAACAGACTACACAGCCAGCTGTCACACAGGAGCATCTGTGTAAAAGGTCTCCATACAGCTCAGCGAGACTAGCAGATACGTCATCGTACACCTGGACATATATTAGTATTGCCTGCCAGTCAGGTAGTGTGCAGCTACACAGGAGAGCTGTATATTTTCCTTTATTAAAAAATGATTGAGACAGTGTTTTCCTTTGTCTGTATCATCTTTCATGTACCTAGCAACACACTTTTAGGATGCCGGATATTTGAAAGCTTTATCAGAAAAGGATGGCTGCATCAAATCAAGGGTTTAATTTAGTTCTGAAGTTGCTTGAGGAAAATAAATTGATGTGAGGTTTTTAATTTTAAAGTTACATTTGCATTGCGGATGGACTATTTAACAGTTCACATAATCAACAAAATTACTGCTGAAGCCAAGCTTGTGTTAATGAGATATTCTAATATCTGGGTAAGTGGTTTCCCTCTGAAAAGTCATATCATGTTTGCTTGTTTGTTTAAGTTTGTTAATCGTAAGAAGCTACCTTCTTCTGATGAAATAATAGTTGAATGTCTCCACAAAGTAGTCAGCTCCTTGCACATGATGTTAATTTCCTTTTAGGGACTAACATATCTGGGTAAGTGGAAATATTCTACCCCCCTCCCCACACCCTCCCACCTTAGAAAAGAATGTGCAGATCCAAATTTGTGCAAACTGGTTTAAAATGCTAATTCATTACTATGCCAAATGCCAGTGAAGAGATATTTTTAAATGTCTTGGGTATTCTATATACCTATAAATGGATGAAATAAACATTGAGCCAGTAAAATGTGAACATTCTGAATTTTTTAAATATTAAATTTTCTTTTTAGAAAGAAAAGATAAGAGTTGTATGTATTTTTTATAGTACAGCACACTTTTTTACTATATACTTTTAACAGCTCTACTAAGGTAAAATCAATACAAAATAAACTGCACATACTTAAAGAAAACAAATCAATGTACATATTTGATATGTATGTATGTATAATACTTTACTGTGTCAAGTTAAAAAATTAGAAATGAATGAAGAAGGAAACTATCAGCTATATCCATTGTACTATAGATAATCACAATTAAAACTTTAGGACATGCCCTTCCACGTTTTCAAAAATCTATTCATATACATGTATGAATAAAATAGATACAGGCTTCTACTTCAATCAATTTGGGAACAAACTACTTATACTGCACATAGTTTTTCATCTTTTAAACTAAAGTTTTCATGAATATTTTCCACATCAATAAATATCTTCCTAAAGATTACATATATATGTGCATATATATATGAAATGTACATTTTTGTTTATCAGTAGTAAAATTATTACAAAATGAATGATGAAGACAATAATCACCTTTAACTAGGAAATACAATCATAGAAATAACCATACAAATAATTGTGTGGTTACACTATTACACTCTCAAATAATTTTAATCTACATGTATGAATTATGAATATACATATGTACATATAATATTTTATCTTTATTAAAATAGTAATAAAACTACATGTATTATTTTGTACCCTAATTTTAAAGGAATTTTAATATTTTATACATTTGCAATTTTTTTGTTTTAAAAAATTTAAAAATACAGAAGTGAATGAAGAAGGAAATTATCACCAATAATTCTGGTAGTATAGATAATCACTATTAAAACTTTGGAATAACATCCTTCTGGAGAGATAGATATAGATAAAATTGTGTTATTACTTAAACCCTATTTGTAATCTAAATTCTATATGAGCATTTTTCCGTGTTATTAAACATCCTTTTAAGGAATAATTTTAAATAGCAGAATAGTTTTATAATATGGAGTACTTTTGTCTGTATCATCTTTCATGTACCTAGCAACACACTTTTAACATGCCAGATATTTGAAAGCTTTATCAGAAAGGGAAACACCTATCAGAAAACACTGAGTACTACAACATCTTTTAAATCTTGGCCATTTTATAGCTAAATTTTTCAGTTTTAAAAACATGTATAGTTCTTTAATTAGTAATGAGGTTAATTTTCTTTTCAAATGCTCATAGGCCTTTTTTTTAAAGTCTTATTTATTTTGTCAGTTCCATACACTATATTTTTCCCAGTTTATCATTTGCTTTTCTGTATTTATACACAGAAGTTTCCAATATTTTCCTTTATAATTTTTTCTTTTGCTTCTTTGCTTAGCCTAAATATTAATTTATATGTTTTTAATTTAAAATTTTATTTCATTGTATATTTTTAATTTTTCACATCTGGAATGTATTTGGTAAATGATGTAAGGTAACCAAGCATCCTTGCACATGAATTTGAAATGGCATCTTTATCTCTTAATAAATTCTTATGTATGCATTTGAATTTAAAATGTGTGCTAGTGGAGTGATGAAAGCTGCAGTTCAATCTCCAGGCTTTTGTTCCTTTTGTATCTTTTTAGTTAAATGTGGCATTGATTTAGGGTAGTGCATTTTTTTTTATAAACACTATGAAGTGCTGTTATAAGACTTACATTTCGATTTATATACAAACATTTAGTTATTTTTCCTCTTCAGATTTATATTTTCTTTTAAAGCAATACAAGCTTTCTGTAGGAAAAAAAATGTTACTAAATAAAAGTGTAAAGAAGCAACAAAAATTATTTTAATCCCTCTTAATCTTAGTACTCAACAGCAACCACTGATAACACTTAGGCATATTTAATTCTGAGATTTTTTTTTCTCTCTTCTCCCCTTTGTAGGGGCTATGAGAGATGTAAATAAAGATTTTTAAATGGTTTCAAAATGATGATTTTTAAAAATTTTTCTAGTACAGCTTTACAGTGTTCTATAATAATAAAATTCTTTATTCTTCTAGTAAAGTTTAAAATATATTTTTTTAAACCTAAAAATGTAAATTCATACTCTAGAAACAGAAAACAAATAAGTTTTCCTAAATTACTCATTAAAATGGAAATTCTCTATTTCACCAGCGGGTGGCAATCTCAACATATACACAGTTTAGTATTTTCAACAGAACTGTTTGATGCAAAGGGAAAAACTACCTAAAATGTCTGACAATCGTAACTCCAGCAGCTGTTTCTTGCCCTTTAGTTGTGATTAAAAAAAGAAAATGAGAAACCTGCAGGACTAATCACAAGTGAGAACATTACACAACATGGAACAAAATTACCTTGGCTTAATGTCAGCTCAGTGAAAATAAAAGCTATGTGTTAAAATATTATTCCTCATGTGCTCCCAAAGAACACAGTGTTTTAAATATATCCAGATAGGACTAAGAGTTTATATCAAACAAATGTCCTACAATTACATGAATTGCAGCTATTGCTAAAAAACAAAACAGTATGAAAAGTAATGGAGAATATAACTGTGATGGGAAAACAGCAAGTTTGAATTGTTAGCAAAACATCCAACACACATAGCTGAGCCACCATTATAGTTAAAGGCAGTCAGGATAGTAGAAAGCTTGCAAGGGCAGGAAAATCCACATGGGGAAATACTTGCAAATAACAGTCTGAAATTGCACTTATCTCCAATTTTAGAAACAAAAATGAACATAAAATCAAAGTAATTGGTTTCTAAGTGCAAAATTCAGTAATCTCAAACATCAGATCATGAGAAAAAGCAGTTTTGGGTGCTTTCACTGATAGTTTTGATCCACGTATTTATACACTCAGTCTCCAAACCAAATATAGTATAAATATGGCAAATTTTTTATTTTATAGAAAACACCATGGTCTTTTGCACTGGTAATTTAAAATAAATTTAATAGCAAAATCACTTGAGAGAGAGACAGAGAGTGAATCCTCAAAGTATAGGGCAATCTAAAATTGAGGGTAGGGTTAGCAGCACAGTTGTAGAGTTGATCTTCAAACCAAGTACATGCTCTGAGACAGAGCTCTGAATCCACTCTGTTCAACCCAGTTCCCTCTGAACCCCCCTCGGCTATCTACAGTTTGTTAGTTCCCATTTTCTACCTGTTTCTATTCCACTGCTCTAGAGCCTACTAAGACTAGGGGACAAGGCATAGTGAGAGTTTGACTCAGGATTCAACAATGCTGAAGCCCTCTGGCAAACAGGTAGGCACTCCCTCAAGGAGCTCATAAAGACTTAGGAACCTCTAGGGAGAACTATTTGGGAAAAAATAAATGGCAAGGACAATAAAACTGACTTAGAAACAAAGCCATAGTAGCTTCAAGAGTAAGGCCTTCTAAAATGGGTGACTCTTGATGGTAACTACCCCCAATTCAACCTCAGGAACTCATATTAAAACTTGAGTATAAATGAAAATCTAAAAATGACCATCCTCTCCAATAGCACCTAATATCAAGAAAGGAAACATTCTCATCCACTGCACCATCCATTCCTTTCAACCATTCCTCATATAGTGTAAGGTTTCTAGACTCTTCTCTACTTGCTTCTTGTTATCAGTGTCATTCTCAGGGTGTAGATTCCCATAATTAAACCCAATATTCTAGCAATGAGGAACAAAGCAGGGCTTCTATAAGCTAGGCACCTTTTCTCCATTAATAGGGTACCACAGTCCTTTAGCTTTTTTAGTATTGACCTAGAACATTGAGCAAATATTTATTAGAGATCAGTTTAATGTAAACAGCACTAAAATAGGCAATCTGCTATCTTAAACGCTGTGAGCCATAGTCAGCAATCTAAGGGGGATTAAAGTTACTCAAAAGATGGTGATAGATGAATTAATGCATGATCAAGTGCCAAAATGGGCATTGCAGATTCCAAGAGCTTTAGTAGTTCAGAGTCAAGGAGTAGTTTTGGCAGACAGGACTTAACAGCTCACATTCATTGAGAATTTATTTAGTGCCAGGCTCTGTTCCATGTCCTTAGTATGATTTCATTTAATCCTCACATCAACCCTATGAGTTAGATACTATTATTATCTCCATTTTACAAGCAAGGAAACTAAGGCTTAGAGATGTTAAGTAATTTATCCAAAAGAACACGTGAGTAATTGGGAAGATCTGGTTCTTAAACCTAGATAACATGACTCCATTCTGCTATGCGTTCTCCCTACACAGCTGTTGCACCTTTGGTTTCTCAGTCATGCCCAAAAAAATCAAAGGTGTCTCATTTAGCTTAGTTCATGGTGGCTGCTTTCTGATCTTCAGGGACTTACACTTCTACGCTCCCTTTTTTATGTGAAAACAGGCAAACTGGCTGTAATGAAACAGCCTGAATCTTTGTCACATCTGAGTCCGCTGCATTCATGAGGATCCAGCCCACACTGACAGGTTAGGGCTCCATGAAAATGAGCAGCATAAACATCAAAATAACCCATAACAGGGCTTCCCTGGTGGCACAGTGGTTGAGAGTCCCCCTGCCAATGCAGGGGACACGGGTTCGTGCCCCGGTCCGGGAAGATCCCACATGCCGCGGACCGGCTGGGCCCGTAAGCCATGGCCGCTGAGCCTGCGCATCTGGAGCCTGTGCTCCACAGCGGGAAAAGCCACAAGAGTGAGAGGCCCTCATACCGAAAAAAAAAAAAAAAAACATAACAGAAGATTTATGAAAAGTGTTGATATTATGATCCACTTCTGATTTGGGGATAGTAACACAGATAATTCAAACTATTTACATCTTTTTCACTCAAATAACAAGCAAGACAGAATGCAAATTGTGGGTAATGTGCTGCAATAGACATTATGGGTATTCACTGCAGGGTTTGGAAAACGTCTGTGGATCTTTGGAAGCAGGTATACTTCTTAACATCTTTTTTATTATGACTTAAGTTTTTTAGCCCAAGCACACAAGTCTAGTGGGAGAAGTGAGTGTGGAAAGTACTACATACCACCAAAGGGAAATACCCCAAAAGGAAAAAATCCTCCCCACAAAATTAGTTGAGAATATTTATATTAAATGAAAGCCAATAACTCTAGACCTATTATGATCATATTCACAGCCTCAGGAGGACAAGGCTATGAATAATGATAAAGTAGAAAGAACTCTTTCTACAGTAATAAAATATTAGTCTTTTTACTACTGTTCTTGGGGGAGGGGGAACAAAACAAAATTTGTCAGCAAACATGAATAATCTCTATTAGACTAATGAAAAGTGAAAAAAAGCTACCAAGAAAAAGTGATTTTCATGTCCTTTGTTAAATAACTTAAACATTTATCTAGACAAGTATATTTAAGGAGCCAAAGTCAGCCTCAAAGGGAACCAGCTGGCCATGAAATATAATCTCTTTAGCTGGATGGAGGATAAACAGTTTAGTGCTTCGCGCAGAACACGCAATGAAGATAGAAAGCACATTGCCCTGGGATTTGTCTGGAGCAGGTGTCAGCAGCCTCTGTGAGATGGCTGCCAAGTCTTTATTGATTCATTCTCTCATGAACTGGAAGAGGGAAGGGTTCTAGTATCTTTAGGTCACTCACACACACATGCCCAGAAGTGGATGCGCTTGGAGACAGCTAGGTTAAATCTATAACCGGAAACACTATGAAAAACAACTGGTTTATGTTTGCTGCTCCACCAAAAATGTGGGGACAGGGCATTCCCCCCAAAAGAAACTCTCTTCCCACAATTCCAGTTACTGATCCTAAGGCTTCTTTACAGTCCTCAAGAATTTCCTTTCATAATGCAAATACCCTTAAGACAGACCACAACTTCCATTTATTATTGCAAAAGACTTAGTAAAGCTGAAAGACAGATAACATTCAAGCATAGTTATGATGTTATGACCCAAAGGGAGAACAATTCAGCTCTACGTGTTTATCTGGTTCCATGAGTGTGGGTGTAGGAGGCAGAGGGAAAGGGAAAGGCAAAGAGTGTTGTTGGTTATGAAAGGCAGTAGCTGCTTATTTTCTTGCTGTTCTATTTTTATCTGTGTTAAGCTCTCAGAGGAAGGTGTAATAAATCCGTTTTGAGGCTAGAATACCATACTGCAATCATATTTTGCACATATTTATACTACTGGGTAGGTCAGTAGACAAGAATAATTGAGTTCTGACCAGAAGCAGAGCACAGTATCCAGGATTTATGGGAACAGCAAACAATATAGTTTGGTTTACCTCTAGTTTGCTAGCAAACAATTTTTTACTCTTCTTTACCTACACACCAGAGCCAAGTGGAGCAATGCAATTAAAGTTTTCCAGGTCATCATAATAAATAGAGCCTTAAGTGTACTTGGATCAATTAATGGAACATTTACTTTTTCTAGTTAACTCCTATATATTTATATTTCATTTCTTTCTTTTTTTAGTTTGATCCTAAATAAATTTTCTTTAGTCTATACATAAGAAGAGAAATAATATGTAAGATTGATGACAGAATACTAGAGACCTTTAAAAAATCTTTATAATTTGATAAATTCTGTAATCAAATAGAAACTCACAGACACCTTTACTTGCTAAAAGTGGGCGTTTTTAGCCGATTCTCCTATTTTCTCTGTCTTCGATATCCAACCAAATCTGTAAGACGTTTTGTTGCTGTTCTTAACTACCCAATATCCATCCCATGCTGCTTTAAGTTAAATTGCACAGTTTTCCTTGGCAACTATTTATCTACCCTCCAAGTCTCAATCTGTGCATTTTGGGTGGCATGCCATTCTGATCCCTAGTCAATCAGAGCAAAAGATCCCCCAGGAGATTAGGTCAGGGACCATATGATCCAAATTGGTCCCACTACAGTGGCTCCCAGGATTTACGTGGGAATTGCCAGAGAAGACACTTTCTCCCATTTCCTCTGGACTTGAACATTGGAGGAGTTAGGCCTAGAGCCAGCCTGAGAAGGAAGAAAACACAGGGGATAGCAGAATGAAGAGATACAGTATGGCAAAACCAGGTCATGATATTATTTAAGTCCTGTATCAAACCCCTAGATTTTCTGTTACATGAGTCAATATATTCTTTTTCTTAAGCTATTTAGAATGAACTTTCCTTTTCCATGTCATCAGAGGAGACCTATCTGACATAGAGACCAATTTGGTTGTTTCCTCTTACCCTATGACTATTATATCCTACTTGTTTCTATTCTCTAATTCAGTATATTAGATATTTAACAAAAATACCGTATTTTTTGACTAAAGCATACCTTTTTCATACTTTGTGTACCAAGAAACATTGATGAATAAGTTGTGATGCTATTGTCCGTACATAGACAAACATCCAAGTAAAGGAGTTTGTCATCGAGTTGTGATTCTGTTTCTTGCAATGATGTCACACACTACACTGTTACACATAGACTTAAATTCAGATTTCAAATATTCACTTAACTTGCTTTCAAAATGATTACATTATGGGGCTTCCCTGGTGGCGCAGTGGTTGAGAGTCTGCCTGCTGAGGCAGGGGATACAGGTTCATGCCCCGGTCCGGGTGGATCCCACATGCCACGGAGCGGCTAGGCCCGTGAGCCATGGCCGGGGAACCCGCGCGTCCGGAGCCTGTGCCCCGCAATGGGAGAGGCCACAACAGTGAGAGGCCCGCGTACCACACACACACAAAAATAATGATTACATTATGAAACACCACTGAAATGAAATAGTATTGTGATAGAAGAAGGTAAAGATACCTGGCAGAAGTTAAGTAATGCAGTTAAAGGTGTTGGAAGTTGCCAAATCTTTTCAATAGATCATCAAATTTTCAAAGCTAGGAGAGATTGGTGCAAACAATACATCCTTAGAAAGAACCACAGTCAGGCCCCCAAATAGCTCTCTGTCAAAAATCTTTGACTGACTTTCAAGAGAAGCTATTTAACTTCTAGAAATACTTAAGTCAATTAAAGATAAAAAGAAAATATGAGTTTAATCAAACAGGAAATACAGACAAAATCCCAGTGCTCTTGCATGTTATAGTATCAGTGTATCAATCCTAAGTATACTAAAGAAGTTACTATCCTAGGAAGTGTCTTTTCCATATGGTGCTACATATGACTGCCCATTGATGAGAATGATTCAGAAAAGCCTTTAGACTCTGAATACAAAGAAGTGTTATACTCAGACTTTATGAAGCAAAAGACATAAAATGTCACTGTTTACATACATTCATTAACATAAAGGTACTAAACTTCATTTATAGATTCTGGTCTAAGATGCAGACTAACAAACAAAACCAGAGAATAAAAGAAAGAAAGAGAGAGAGAGGAGAAGAAGAAGAAGGAGAAGGAGAGAAGGAGAAGACGAAGGAGGAGGAGAAGGGAGAAGGGAGGCAGAAAGGGAGGGAGGAAGAAAGGTAAAAAGGAAAGAAGAAAGAAAGGAAGGAAGGAAGAGAGAAAAGAAAGAAATTGATTCTTATTAAGAAAGGGAACTCTTGGTGGCCATGAAACTGTGAGGTGTCACTGAAAGAAAGACTGGCAGCCATAGCAGCGAGCCAAAATCACAGGCATAAGTTTAAGAGGCATCCATTGTGTGGGAAGTCATCGCAATTGGAAGTCATTATAGGCAGGAAATCTTTGGGGCCTTTATATCTGGAGCATGTCACAGCTGCTGAGCTAAGAAGTCAAGACAGCCATCCTGAAAGAAAATACTGCCCTTGCTATAGCCATGTCATGCAGTATCAGGAGACTTACACATCACCCCCACTGGAAGTCAATTTGGACACCACATAGGAGACTGCCACTGCTTGGCATATATGCAGAAGAATTCTGTCACAGAAGATAAATGTCCAAATAAGATTTACTAATCCCATGGCAACACCATGAAAAATTATCAACAAGCTCAGTCTTTAAACTCACAAGAAAGAACTTTGACCTAAGGAGATGAGTTAACAGAAAGGATTTCAAAGAATACTTAATACTACAGGAGAAATAAAACAGGAAATTCAATAAAATACATAAAAACAAGTGGTTATGAAACAAGAATAGTAATAAAATAATCAGTTAAGTTTTTTTTTTTTTTTTTTTATGCGTTACGCGGGCCTCTCACTGCTGTGGCCTCTCCCGTTGCGGAGGACAGGCTCCGGACGCGCAGGCCCAGCGGCCATGGCCCACGGGCCCAGCCGCTCCGCGGCACGTGGGATCCTCCCAGACCGGGGCACGAACCCGTGTCCCCTGCATCGGCAGGCGGACTCTCAACCACTGCGCCACCAGGGAAGCCCATCAGTTAAGTTTTTAAAATGAAAAATATACTCATTAATATATACAACTTAATAAATAGACTAAATAACATATTGGATCTACTGCAGAGTAAATTGCTGAGCTGGAATATATTGCTGAGGGATTCTTCCAGAACATAATACAGAGGTAATGAGACGTAAACTCTGGAGAAAATTTTAAGAGACAAGGAAAATAGATTCAGAAATTCTAATATCTGACAAAGAATTTCCCTAAGAGGAGAAGAAAGACAAAAAGGAAGAGCTATGGTTGGAGAAATAGAGGCAAAGAATTTCTAAGAACTAAGTGACAGGATTCTTTTGTCAAAAGAGTTCATCAAATGCTACCAGAAAAACAATTCAATAAGAAAAAATCCAGGTCTAGAAACATCAGAGTAAAATTTCAGACCATGAAGGATAAGAAGAAACTTCTCTATTTCTCCTCTTCTTCCTCTACCTAATTGGTTTCCTTTCTTCCACTTCTCTTTCTTTGGTGATGGTAGCATGGCAGAAGGCACAGGAGGCAGTAGTGGGCCTGGAGCTGAAGAGGTGGTTGGGCCATGCAGCAAGCAACAGATTCAAGGAGGTGGCAATGGAGACAAGGGCCAAGTAGGCATGACGGGGGAGGATGGAAAGGGGAGTGAGGAAGAGCTGATGATGGAGCTAAAGGCCAAACATATGGCTCCTGTGGTCAGGAAATTAGTTATACACAGAAGGACTGAGAAAAGAAGTAACTATATTAAAGACAATAGGAGCTAGATTTTTCAGTGTTGGAGAAGTGAGTTACAAATATGAAAAGGAGGAAGGCTAGAAAGAGGCCTGAGCTGTTAAATTGGAATTGGAGATATCAATGTGAACTCATGTTTGTTTTATATATGTCTATGGGTAGATATATAAAGAAATAGATATGTATATATCGTAATATGTGTGTACATGTAGACATAGATATGTATATATCATAATATGTGTGTACATGTTTATACACACGTGTATATTTTGTACCTTCTATTGAGAGAGTCTAGAAGCAATGACACCCTAGTAACTAACAATGAGCATAAGTGAGTGCCCAGATTTTAGTTTCAAGATTCCATCTTCCTCTAAAGGAACTCAAGGTCCTTGGGGAAAAAACTGATTCCAGGATGGGCGCAAGAAAAGTACAAAATGACCCTGGAATATCTTGGTGTGCCAGAATATAAGAAGGTACTTAAAGAATAACTGGGCAGGACATGGGTCAGTTGCACAATGGATAACGTGTCTGGTTACAGATCAGAAGAATAACTGGGCATGTCAAAAGTCATAAGTGCCAGCTTTGAAGAAGCTCATACTGGCCAAATCTTAAACAATTTGAGCATTAAAATAATGATAGAAATTGATTGAAACCCAGTGAATAAAACAGAAATCTCTGAGTTGATACATATACACATACATAAAAGGGGCGATAAGAGGAAAACTCTTTCTTAGGAGAATTCCTGTTAACAGATGCTGAAAAACAGAAATAGAAAATTACCATATGGCAACAATCGTAGTGGTAATTGATTCAGGTGGGGGTAGTCAATGGATACTAAGGCTTCTGGGTTTGATGAAGAACAGGATACTGGTATAATCTAGTACCTTCCTCCAAACTACCTAACAATTACAAAGGGGAAAATGAAGACTTTATAACGGAGAAATATTGTGGAGACCAACATGATCAGGGTCAACATCAAAAAGTTAAAAACAGGGCTTCTCTGGTGGTGCAGTGGTTAAGAATCCGCCTGTCAATGCAGGGGACACGGGTTCGAGCCCTGGTCTGGGAAGATCCCCCATGCAACTAAGTCCGTGTGCCACAACTACTGAAGCCCATGTGCCACAACTACTGAAGCCTGCGCGCCGAGAGCCTGTACTCCACAAGAGAAGCCACAGCAATGAGAAGCCCGTGCACCGCAACAAAGAGTAGCCCCCGCTCTCAGCAACTAGAGAAAACCCGTGTGCAGCAGCGAAGACCCAATGCAGCCAAAAATTAAATAAATGAATAAATAAATAAATTTATTTTAAAAAAGTTAAAAACATGACTTTCATAGAAATACAGAAAGGACACACATCAAAGATTTATAAACTGTTTATTTGTAAGTAATCAAAAAGTGTTAGAAAAAATTTTTACTTTAGGCAATATTAAGAAAAATTATTCAGAACTTGGAAATAAGGCAGCACATCTTTCAATGTTATTAAAGTGCAAAGATCTACCCAAGGATTATTTAAGACAGAGTTCTGCGATTTTTTTCTGTAAGGTACTGAAGAGTATATATTCCTGATCTTGTAAGCCACAGGGTGTCTGTCACAACTACTCAACCGTTTTGTTGTCACACTAAAGCAGCCACAGATACCGCCCCGCCAATACATAAACTAATGGCTGAATTTGGCTCATAGTGAGCTGGATTTGTCTGGCAGGCTGGAGTTTATCAAGCCCTAATCTAGAGAAATATACTTTGTTTGACTCACTGTTATTGATTAAAGGTTCCAGATCAGTGAATTTACATATTAACCCATTTTTCCCCCCAAGTAGAAAGGTAAATAATTTCTTTTGTTAGAAAACATAAGCTCAAAGGTATGGTTTGTTGCACTGTAGAACATTAACCAGTTTTATATATAACCCAGAAATTTTATTCTAACAACGTTTTATTTAAAAGGTATAAATACACATCTCCTTAAATGTTTTTTGAACTTGTTTTGATATCTTCTTGGGTCCCTCTTTAATAAATAAGTTGAATAAAATCTCTGACGTGTAACCATTTTTATGTGAGACATAATTTTACCTTTTTGAAAAGTAAAGTTTAGCAATACAAAGTGTCCTATAGGACAAAAAAAATGGGTAGAGTTATCATTTCTAATGGAAGGATATCTACAAATTAACAAGACTTCAAAGTGTCCAGACTCTAATCAAATAGTAAAGAGCAAAGTTAAGCACTGGTACACTCCTATATATTATTAAATAATCTATGGATGGTCCTTGGTATCCCCTAGTATGACATGAAAGGATAAGCTTCATTCCCTTCTGCCTTATTTCTCAGTTTGGGGAAGAAAATGTAACAGGAAGAAAAAAAAGGGAAACCCCTTATTTAATGTAACATAAGAGGAAATAGGGGGGAAAAAGAAACAAGAATCATAATAAATTGAAAATTCAATATACCACAGCAGAAATAATTCTAAACATATCAGTAATTATAATAAATATGAATGGATTAAATTCTCAAAAATAGATTTAAACTAATCAAGTTCTATAAACAGCAAACAACAAAATACCAGGCTAGTTATAATAAAAAGAAACCTGATAGTGCCTGATTAAAAAAAAAAGAATTGAAGGCAAAAGTCATTAAGAAATGAGGGAACGATGTCATTCATACAAAAGCCATAAAATGTATAACCGCAATCAACATAACATGTATCAGAATGAAGAAAACATACTCAGAACTTGAAAGAGAAACTAACAGATTTATAAGAATAGTAGGAAATTTTAAGATGCCTGTTTCAGATAGCAATAGATCAAGCAGATTCAAAATAAGTATGGACAATGTCTGAATAATATAACTTAACTTTTGCTAATAAATATAAATATATACATGTGTATCTACTTATACACTTATATACATACACATACATATATATACATGAGTGTAGTATATATATGTATACATCTATATGAATACATATATACACACACTCAGAGAATAAACATTCTTTTCTAATATAAATAAGAAATTTATGATAAATAACCACAAGCTACCCACAAAGGAAGTTTCAACAAACACACACACACACAAAACCAAAAAACTAATATTATGCACACCATGTTCACTACCCACAATACAATAAAATTAGGGATATATAAGTAAGAAAGCAAAAAAGAAAAGTAAAAACACATGAAATAATAGTAAATAGAGCATTTATTTTTTGGCTTTCAAAACTATCATTAAATGGATAGTGCATTTTAAATTGATGGCACCTTAAAACTGAAGAAATACAAGCCCAAATCTTTTATTCAAAATTGCAAAATCCAGAAAGCTCTGAAAAATCTGAAGTAATTTTTTAATTTGTTTGGCATCAAAACATAATCTGATCTGAAATTTTTTAGTAGGAAAAGCAGTTCTGAATTGACAGGAGACCATTTAAAGACTATACTCTACAGAGTGTGAATATTCATATGTTGGTGGCAAAAAAAAAAAAAATTCTGAGTAATCAGTACTGCCCCAGGTCCCTCTGGAAGAAGTTACATAATAAATTCATATGAGTTCATGCTACCATTCTAAAATCTAAAAAATTTTCAACTCCAAAACAGACATCAAATCTCAAGTGGTTTCTAAAGGGACTGTAGACTGGTACAGTATTTCTTCTGTATTATGAACCTAAGAAAAAGCATAATGAAGGGAGCTCGTCAGCTCTAATATCTATTTTTCCACCTCCTAAATGCATCCCAATCAAATATTTTTCTGTGGCAAGACTCCAATTTTATGACTATTATAATATACAAACTATTTAATTTTTCTTTCCTTTCATGCGGAGAATAATGGAATGCAAATATTTTCCCTTGCCTAGAGGCAGGGTTTGAATATTAAGAAAGAGAACTAATATTTTGATTGTTAATGATTCAGCCTCTAAGGGTAATGAGCCATCAAAATTTATTGAGAAAGAAAAACAGAAGAACTAAATTTGAGGAAAGAAAAAGTGCCTGTGAAGGAAGTCTGAATAGAGAGGAATAGATTTCCCTCCACCTTCCCCCTATCCCTGGCAAAAAGGAAGTTGGAAAGAGGTGAATAAATGAAAGGGGGTACCAGAAGGACCCTGGGAGCTTTGGAGCCCAAGAGAGCTTGCTACCTGGGAAGAAACAAGTAGGTAGACCTAATTAAGGACCACTGCCAAGAGCACTATTCAAGTGCTCAGATGATGAATGGAAGCTGAGAAAGCAGGAGCCTTCACGAATGAGAATCCAGTTGATCCTCTCTTTAGCAACAAGAAAGGACTTTAGGGCCCAGTGGTTCACCTACTGATTTTGAGCAGTGATGATGCCTTCTGGGGTACAGGATTTTACTGTCTGAATAACCCATGGAGGAAATCCTCCTGATTATAATATTTTAGGCCCTCTCAAACCCAATATAGGAGAGATGAAATCCTGGACAATTAGTGTAGTAGGGGGAAATCACTCCTTGCATTTCTGTTGCCAGTGACGGGGTACAGAAATGAACAAGATTTTATTTTGTAAGTGGCCTAAGAGACTGTCCTACATCTGAATGATTTGTAAATATATAATAATTCATGTTCCTCTTTATTGGTAGTTATTAGAAGTGTGGGCAGCTTTAGTTACTGAACCAATCTTTGAAGTAAAGAAGTAAACCAGACTTTGAAATAAAGAGTACAACCAAAAATCATATTAAAAATTGCAGTGTATGTAACAGATCTGATGCAAAAATAGATTTTGTATAGGCACTACTAAAGTAAACAAACTACAACAACAACAAAACCCTGAGAAATCTCTGTAATCTTAAAGACCGATTTCCTCTGTTGAGTGGGTTTATATCTCAAGCCTGGAGAAAGAAGCAAGCTCTTGTCTTTCACACTTTCATTGACCATCATTATGCCCATTCAAATCTGCCTAAATTCCGTCCACACATGAATTCATCTCTCCCTTAAGAGGTTCCATAAATGACAAGCCCAAGGGAGCATTAGGTTAGATGATAATTTTCAAAAGAAGATAAAATGTGTCTCATATAAATATAAAAGTAACACATGTCAAAGATGTTATTTAACTCATTAATTAAATGAGGGACCCATTTCGGTGGGTTTAAAAGGAGACCTCAAAGAAGACATACTTTTGAGTCTGTAATACTGAGATGAATTTGCAAAACTGGTTTTCCCATAGGAGGAAAAATGTTTTCCTTCCATTAGACAGAATTTTTTTTGCATGTCTACAGACAAGAATTATTTGCGTTGTTATACATTTTCTACAACTTAACTTCACTCTGTACAGAGTTGTAAAATAGCTTAGTTAGAGACAAAGTTGCATATCCCTAAAGGTTCGGATAATCCCCAAAGGCTCTAATGTTACATTGAATATATAGACAGTAATCTTCTTTGCTTATCCTGAAGTCATAAATTTCCCCATTACAAATATTACTTGAATACAATTTTTTAAATGTCACAGCTATTTCCTCAATTCTCCAAGTCAAGCTGAAGAGTCTGTTTTAAAGGAAATGTTCATCATTCATGTGGATTACAATAAAATGTCAAGATTTTTGATAATTGTCAAAGTATCAATGACAGTGTGTAGGCAGAAATGATTAGTTCCTATTCTGAAACTTAATAGATATACTTACAGTTTGCAAAAACTTAGGCAAGGAAAGAGAGAAAAATATTTTGTCAATCATTACTTTAAAAATAATATTCAGCAGAAGAAACATCTTGATAGTCATCAAAAGCAATATCAATAAATATATTTATATGTACAGTAATATTTCTGGGTAGAACTAAGATCAATAGAAGGATTCTGTTAATTCTCAAAAACAGGTTATTGAGAGAAAATATAGCAAGTAGCTCAAATTTTATTAAAGACATTTTAAAGAGACTTGGGCCACTCAAATTGTCATTCTTGAAATATGTTTTACACTCTAAGACAAACAAAAATACAGTGAATTAAATGCTAAGGATAATTGACATATTAACTATGGATCAAAATATTGGTATAAAAAGGTCTTCTTTAACATATTACACATCACATATGTTGAAGTCTCTTATATTTAACACAAAGAACCCCAGCCTGCTTTTATAAATTTTGAATTACCATATCTCCGTGTAAATGTTGTAGCACTCATATATAATTTTAGGGCACTCTCCTTAGGATTTATTTAATGCCAAGGCTTTCAATCACAAATAAAATCCTGAATTATAACACCAGGAAAGTATCTGATTTTTTAAAGAATATTACTTGCTGATATGACAGAACTAAATTACAGTAAAAAGTAGGAATTTTCTGTGTATATTTTTCCAAAGAAAGCTGGGAAAACTCTGCTCCCAGCTATTATAGAAAAGTATATATCAGAATAATTCTCTTGCCAAAATTAATCATACAATGCATAAAACAACAGTTTGACACATTAGAAAATACTGATGGCAGGCAGAACTTGAGAAGCAGCAGTCCTGGAGAGAAGGCAAGCACACTGAGGTGAGCCTCTGCACTGTGTTTTTCCTCAAGACACCTGCAGATTGGCAGCAGAGAAACAGAGGCTAAACACAAAGACAAACCTTGCTTGTAACACTCTCACTGGGCTGAAGAGACAGAATTCAGAGTTGAGGGAAGCTAATGCGGTTAAGACTTGAGGAAAATGAGAAAGCACATAAAAAGAGATATGGGGACATATGTATATGTATAACTGATTCACTTTGTTATAAAGCAGAAACTAACACACCATTGTAAAGCAATGATACTCCAATGAAGATGTTTAAAAAAAAAGAAAATACAGATGACAAATAAGCACATGAAAAAAAAAGTGTACCTGAAATTCTGCAGGCAACTTCCCTGCAAAGAGTTTTCCAGCTCTGAAACTGCACATACACAAAGCAAGACTCCCAGAAACCTAGTCAAAATTAGTAGTATGCCAGATAGCTAAGCAAAGATCTTGGCAGTAAGGTAGTACTGAGAACATGTAGAACATAATTCAGGGCTCAAAAAGTAGAGAGGATATAGGAAAAACCCTCATGATTGCACTAGAGACCATAGAAAAGGTATACCCTAGAAATAAGGACTGTGTCTTGAGAATGAAGACAAATTAGGACAAAACCAATCCAATCAGAGTAGAGAAGCCACCTTCAACTAGATCAAGATGATCTGCCATATCTCTCTCTTCCTGTCAAAATCAAATTAAATTATCTTGGGGAAAGACATCATCACCTAGGACCCCTGTAATTTTTCATTCAGGATATGAATATTCCATCAAATATTACTAGAGAAAACAAGAAATTAGAACATATAAAAATAGGAAAAATTTGAGAATAGAACCAAAGATGATGCAGATACTGGAGTTATCATTAGATAATGTATTCTTTAAAACAGAGAAAAGGATAGAAAATTTTCAAGAAAACACTTATCTACTAAATAGAATCAAGCAGAAATTGTATAAATGAAAAAGATAATAATTGAAATTAATAATCCAATACATGAGTTTAATAGCAGATAAGGCAAAGTAAAGATTAGTAAACGGAAAGAGAATAACTAGGAAACATCCACATGAAAAGTCAGAAAGAAAATTCAATGGGGACAATTCAATGGGAAAAGAACAATCTTTTTAAAAGTGGCACTGGGACAACCTCAAATGCACGTGCAAAAGAATAAAGTTGAACCATATACAAAATTAACTCAAAATGGATTGTAGCCCTAAAAGTAAAGCTAAAGTCATAAAACTTTTAGAAGAAAACATAAATCTTCAAGACCTAGATTTAGCAATGGTTTCTTAGGCATGCCACCAAAAGCACAAGTGACAAAAAAGTTACAAAAAGAAAAAAAATACATAAATTGGATTTCATCAAATTAAAACATCTGCACTTCAAAGGATACCACCAAGAAAATGAAAAAAAAATCCTCAAAGAATGGAAGAAAATATCTACAAATCATGTATTTGATATATATAAAGAATACATAAAGAACTCTTACAACTCAGCAATAAGAAGACAAATACCTCAATTTTAAAACTGGCGAAGGATTTCAAAAGGTATTCCTCCAAAAGAAATATACAAATACCCAATAAGCTCCCAATGTTCAAAATCATTAGTCAAATACAAAACTACAATGAGAAACCAGCTCCAAGCCATTAAAATTGCTAAAAGAAAAAGACAAGAACAAGTGTTGGTGAGTTTGTGGAGAAATTGGAACCCTCATACATTTCTGATGGGATTATAAAATCTTCCAGCCACTTTAGGGAAAATGTTTGACAGTTCTTCAAAAAGTCAAACATAGTATTAATACATGGCCCAGCAATTCCACTCCTAGGTATGTACCCAAGAGAATTGAAAACATATGTCCATAGCAAAATGTGTATATGAATGTTCAGAGCAGCATTATTTATGATAGCCAAAAAGCAGAAACTACCCAAATGTCCATCAAGTGATGAATCAATATTAAATGTGGGACCTATATGGGAAAATAATCTAAAAAAGAGTAGATATATGTATACGTATAACTTGGTTCACCTTGCTGTACACCTGAAACTAACACAACATTGTAAATAAACTATACTCCAGTAAAAATTATTTTAAAAATATTAAATGTGGTATATCCGTACAATAGACTAGCATTTGGCTATAAGAAAGAATGAAGTACTTATACATGCTCATATAGATAAACATTGAAAATATTATGCTAAGTGAAAGAAGCCACACAAAGGTGATATTTTTGTGGTTCTATTTATATGAAATGTCCAAAATAGGCAAACTTATAGAGACAGAAAGTAGATTATCAGCTGCCAAGGACTAGGGAGAAAATGGAATATACACTGATAATGGGTACAGGGTTTCTTCAGGAGTGATGAAAATATTCTAAAATTAGACAATATTTACAACTCTGTAAATATAATTTAAAAAACACTGAATTGTCATACTCTAAAAGGATGCATTTTATAGTATGTAAATTACATATCAATAAATCTGTTATAAATTAAGTTAAAATTTGAAAACAAAAACAAAACTGAGAGAATTCAATGTAAATATATGTGTAAATATATGCTAAAAGACATACTAGCAAGAGTTCTTCAGTTAGAAGGAAAATGATCCAGCTGGTAATTTTGTGATATAGGAATTAAGGAAAAGCACCAAAAGTTCAAAATGTAAGTAAATTTAAATTAATATTAGTTGATTTTTTTTAAAGTAACTTATGTGATTTAAAATATATGGAAACTAAGACATATAACAACAACAGCATAAAAAGTAAGAGTTAATGGAGAATGTTTATGAGATCCTTACTTTGTCCAGAAAGGAGTAAAAACATTAATTCAAGGTAGATTCTAATTTAATATAGATAGTTATAATTCAAAAATGCATGATGTAATCTCTATATTAACCACAAAGGAATATTTTAGATTCATTACTATCAGGCATAGAAGTAGAAGAGAATAATAAAATATACTTATTCATTCAAAGTAAGTTAGGATAAAAGAAAAAGGAAGAAACAAACACAAGGAGAAATAAAATAAAATCAAGCCTAATATAGTAAATTTAAACACAAATACAATAGTAATTATATCAAATATAAATGGACTATATCCTTCAATTGAAGGACAAAATTATTCAAACAGATTTTTAAAAATCTATATACTGCTTACAAGACCTTAAATGTTAGGAAACAAAAGTTGAAAGAAAGGTATGGAAAAAGAGATTATATGCAAACACTAACCAAAAGAGGGGGGTTGTAACTATAGATAGATAAGATAAAGAAAACTTTAAGGCAAAAATTAATAACTAGAAGTAAAGAGATGTGAAGATATGATTTTAAAAAATAGTCAATTCAAAAGTATTTTATAATAATCTATATTTGTATGTACCTAGTAACAACGTCAAAATATGTAAGGCAATGCATATTGCTTTACATACGTATTGCTTTAAGAGCTAAACTGGACAGAGCTAAATGGATAAATAGTTAACACACAATTATGGTTGGCGATATTAACAAAATTTTGGTAACGATCAATGCAGACAAATATATCAGTAAGGATATATAGAAGAATTGAACAGCACAGTTACCACAATTGACCTGATTGAACTACATAGAAAACTCCATCCAACACAATAGAATTCACATTCTTTTCAGGTGTGTATGAATCGTTTATCAAAATAAAGCGTATTATCTCAAATATATTTGAAAGGACTGAGTTAAAGAGAAAAATTCTTTGATAAGTATGTAATTAAGCTAGGGAAGCCCCATAATGTAATCATTTTGAAAGCAAGTTAAGTGAATATTTGAAATCTGAATTTAAGTCTATGTGTAACAGTGTAGTGTGTGACATCATTGCAAGAAACAGAATCACAACTCGATGACAAACTCCTTTACTTGGATGTTTGTCTATGTACGGACAATAGCATCACAACTTATTCATCAAAGTTTCTTGGTACACAAAGTATGAAAAAGGTATGCTTTAGTCAAAAAATACGGTATTTTTGTTAAATATCTAATATACTGAATTAGAGAATAGAAACAAGTAGGATATAAGAGTCATAGGGTAAGAGGAAGCAACCAAATTGGTCTCTATGTCAGATAGGTCTCCTCTGATGACATGGAAAAGGAAAGTTCATTCAGAATGTCTTGGATTTAAGAAAGTCATGACTATGTCATGACTTTAATACATAATTAATATGTATTAATAAAGAATCATTAATTAATGATTCATTAATACATAGGCCCTCCATATCCACGGGTTCTGCATCTGGGGATTCAACCAACCACGGACTAAAAATATTTGTAAAAAAAGAAAATTCCGGGCTTCCCTGGTGGCGCAGTGGTTGGGAGTCCACCTGCCGATGCAGGGGACTCGGGTTCGTGCCCTGGTCCGGGAAGATCCCACGTGCCGCGGAGCGGCTGGGCCCGTGAGCCATGGCCGCTGAGCCTGCGCGTCCGGAGCCTGTGCTCTGCGGCGGGAGAGGCCACAACGGTGAGAGGCCCGCGTACCGAAAAAAAAAAAAGAAAATTCCAGAAAGTTCCAAAAAAAAATTTGAATTTGCCGCAGGCTGGTAACTATTTACATAGCATTTACATTGTGTTAGGTACTATAAGTAATCTAGAGATGATTTTAAGTATATGGGAGGATATGTGTAGGTTATATGCAAGTACTACACGATTTTATATTAGAGACTTAAGCATCTAGGAATTTTGGTATCTGCAGGGGGGCCTGAAACCAATACCCTGCAGATACCAAGGGACAACTGCATTTACACAAAGTGGGGTAAAGTGAGCCTATAAATTGCTACAGATAATTTTCAGTCAGATCTTAACCACTTAATGAGTTTGCTACAATATGCACCAATTTTTTTCAGGTTTTCAATTTTAGAATTGCAAATAAGGGATTGTGGACCTGTGATAACAAACACTTAAACTGTATTTATCATGATCCAAGCATGTTCTCAATGCTTTATATATCAATATATTTGATCCACAACAAGCCTACCTGGTAGATACTAGGATTAGCCTCATTATACAAATGAAGAAACTAAGGCACAAAGAAGTTAAGTAGTTTACCCAAAGTTATATACCTAATGAGATGTACAATCAAGATTCTGTTCCAGAGCTTATTCCTTTACCACCTCGCTTTGCTGGCTTTCTGAAATCTAATTTAAGTTCTAATTACCTGTAAAGCAACACATTTAAAGGTCATTCTAAATAACAATTTCTAAATTCACCTGGATATCAGTCATTTTCTGGCCAGAGACCATTAGGACTGTAGAAGAACGCCCTTGCTCTGTATGCACTCTTGCACTGTAAATGGAAATAGAAAATCTTACTCAAAGTTCCAATATGTACAATACCCACCAATGTGTACCAATAACCACATTTTCTTTTTCTCTGCCATGCTGGCAGTGAAAGAAATAGCAGGGAGTGAGAAATTAGTGGGAGAGGCAAGCAGAAGGGAAAATAACATGTGAAAATCAATAGACTCCCAAGCGGGTAGCCTTTTGTCATTCCCATGTGTTCAGACATCTCTTAAGAGAACAAGGTGGCAAGTTGTCTGGGCTTGACTAGAAGTTACAATGCCTTGGGTCTCCTAGAATTCCTCTTGAGAAATTATATAAAAGTCACATTTGAACGCTGGTTATTGATTTAGAACATTTCTCACCTCTGATTCACTCAATGTATTAAAAACAACTTGGAAAACTTTACCAGAATTTTCTGCAACTTAAATTCAACTACAAACATATATTCTTTGAGGTCTCCTTAGTAACTGCAGAAAATCAAGTAATCAGCATTTTCCAAATTAGATTTCTTTATAGGTACCTAGTAACCATATTCTGTCCAAATATCTTCTGTTTAGGTGATTGGATTTGCAGTCTAGGACATCACTGTTGAAAATGTACTTTTTTAATGAAATGTTTTCATTGTTAGTCAAAGAAACAAGGCATTCATTGTGCCCCTTGCCAACCCAGATATAGTCAAATCTAGGCTGTGTCTGCAAGTTGAAAACCATTTAAATTATATGTCTATATTCCTGTTGGAAAACAATCTGCCTTATTTTATACTCTTGTTTTCCTATTCTCATTTCATGCCCTGGGCCCGCAGGTAATCATAGTGTTGGCTCTCACATTTGAATAACAATTTTAGTGAGATTAGATTTGGTTCTCCTTGGTGAAAATGTTGATTCACTATAATATTGTATTTATGGTGTTTAGAGTACACACAGAAGGTGAAGAAGTCTAAGAACCAAAGGGTCCACAAGTTGCTTACTTCTAAAAAAAAATGAAAAAGCTACGATAACTGGACCCAACTTGAAAGATCCAAAAAACAAATGAGAATATAACAATATATGAAATGAACCACCTCCAGACCCCAGCCTTGGATGTCATCAAGTATTTAAAAAGAAAGAAAAAAAGAAGAAGCTTTACATCAAATGGGCAAAAGTGGAAAAGGACAAAACTATATAGATGAAACTTTCAAACAACTCAGTAGCCCCTATTATCTCTCTCCCCAAGGGCAGAAGGGTCATTACTGCCACTGAGGGACAGTGAAATATCCTCCTCATTGCCAAATTGAACCAATCTCCTCTCTTATGGGTGATCATAGCAAGGGTAAGTACACTAAGCGAATCAGGGAAAGAGATTGCCGGCAGGGATGTCTGCAGACAAGGCGTGAAAGAGCTTGTCTCTAGGTTTTACCAGGGCAATCACATTAAGGGAAGAGAAACTTTCAATCAACTAGAATGAAAAGGTTATTATCCCAGAAGTCCTCTTTTTTCACTTGGTTACAATTAAACATCATGGGTTAAGAAGAAGAAGGAAACTAGCATTTGAACACCACAGTGGTCTAGGCACTTTGTTCATGTGATCTCATTTGATGTCATAATAAATTCTGTAACCTAGATGTCTTCTTCCCTCATTATACTGATGAGACTAAAGCAGAAAAGCTGGGTAACTTGTCCACCATTACTCTATTGGTAAGGGATAAGACGGGATTCAAATATAAGGCTGTGTGACTTCAAAATATGTGCCCTTCCCTTCCCTGGTGGCGCAGTGGTTGAGAGTCCGCCTGTCGATGCAGGGGACATGGGTTCGTGCCCTAGTCCGGGAAGATCCCACATGCTGCGGAGCGGCTGGGCCCCTGAGCCATGGCCACTAAGCCTGCGCGTCCGGAGCCTGTGCTCCGCAACAGGAGAGGCCACAACAGTGAGAGGCCTGCGTACCAAGAAAAAAAAAAAATTGTTAAAATATGTGCCCTTCCCACTGCTTTTGGAAAACTTTCCCTCCCAACAAATAGGTTCCCTCCTTCTTGCTTCTCTTCGCAGAAATATAAGCTCATTCCCTCCTCCCTGCCTGAGGCAAGAATTCTCCTTCCAACTGGACCATCGTTGCCTCCCCTCAAACAGAGTCTCCTCTTTAATCAACCGTTTTATCTTGAACATCTTTAGGAAATCCCATTTACAAAAACACAGTGGTCTGGGAACCAGCAAAGTCAGGACAAAAGGACAAAATCCTTTCAAAATGTGCTTTTTGAAATGGAAGGAATGGACATTGTTTTTGTTTGTAATACAAATGAGCAATTGGGTTTAGGTCTGTTCTAGATCACCCCTCAAAATGATACTTGTGGGGCTTCCCTGGTGGCGCAGTGGTTGAGAGTCCGCCTGCCGATGCAGGGGACACGGGTTCGTGCCCCGGTCCGGGAAGATCCCACATGCTGCAGAGCACCTGGGCCCCTGAGCCATGGCCGCTGAGCCTGAGCATCCGGAACGGGAGAGGCCACAACAGTGAGAGGTCTGTGTACCGCAAAAAAAAACAAAAAACAAAAAACAACAATACTCGTATACCCAAGTGCTAGTGATGGCTTAGACTACAGGCCTCTTCAGGGGATTCTGTCCCACAAGGATCTCTGAATCCAGGGATGGGAAATGTGGAAACGGACATTGAGCAATCCTCAAGTTCTTTCCTTTACTTTCTTTGTCTTCATACCAGACCTTACTGAAGAGGTAAGGGAAAATTAAGGTGAGTGTGGGGTAAAAGGTTTGAAACTGCATATTAAATATGACTTTCCTAACAGTTTTGAGGCCAAAATAATGTATATGGCAGGGCGGGGTGGTGGTGGGGAGGTAGACTCCAAGGAGAGTTACACGGACGGTGTAATGGCTATTTTGTTCAGGTCATAAAAAGGCATGACAAGGTATTCTCACCACAGAACACTTCTTTAGAAACCAGAATTTTTCTGCCCTTCAGATCTGCTGTTTCTCCTCTAGTCTGCAATTGGACAAATCCCTTCCTAGCTTTCTTTAACAGTGGATAACAGTCAACTCATTTTCTCAGTATTATTCAACTTTGTTAAACTCTCAGGTATTCTGAGAATGCCTGTGATTTCTATGTGCTGCCCATATACACATTTTAAAAACTGCACTTGTAATCTTAATTTATACTTTATAAATGATAACCAGTTACAGTAAAAGTTTAAAGTAAAATTCCCCTGAAGTCAGTACATGAAGGATTACAGTTTTTCCCTGAGACTGGGAAATGAGGGAATATGAACCTTAAATGGTTAAGCTCAGGACACAATGACTGATAACAAGAGATATAAAAGAGAGAAGAAAAGCTCTCAGGTCAGTTAAGTTGACTGTGTTCTGAATGCATTAACAGTTAAAAATGTTTATCTAACCAATTCCCTTAGTTCTGATTTCACATTCATCAAGTAAGTTTCAGGTTATAATTTTACATCTCATGTTCAATTATCTACAGAAAAAGAACGGACCGATCACAGACTATGGTTTTCTGACTAGTGTGACAACTGTACTTCTCATTAAAAATTAATAAATTGGCACTAAATTTTGGATATCAACCTTGTAAACATGGTTTACATGAAACCAGCACTGAGAAATGCATCCATTTCTTGAGCTGACTAAAGCTTCAGGGCTTCAAGCCTAGACAATTCAGGGCCAAATCACTTACTGTGATGAATTCACCAAAATAAAGCCCCCTCACAGGGTTCTGTGAGGTGTCTACAAAGCCAGCTGCTGGCTTGGCCCTGACAACACACCTCTCACAGACTGGGTCTGTCTTCACATTTCTATTCCTTCTGTGCACCAGTGTTAACCATAGCAGCCCACTAACTCCTGGCATCCTAGCCAGCCTTATGGGCAGAAATTTACCACAAACAGCACATATTCTTCACATCTAATTGGGAGAAAATGCACTTCCGTTGCTTTCTCATCCACTTGTGTCAACTGTCAATTATCACTTTCAGCAAGAAAAATGAAATTAAACAAGGGAAAGTCAATAATCACTGCCATCCTCTTGCCACCAAGAACAACAAGCTAATACATAAAAGATATTTTTAAAAAATATTCCAGACTTACAGACTTTTTCCAATTTACATGGTTGCTTGTTTACTTTCACCAGTTTTGATAAGGAAATATAAGGGTTTTTTTCTCTTTCTTAAACATCTAAGAGCAGACAGATTTGCACATCCATCATCAAGGTAGGATACTGTGAATATATTTTATTCATGTTTACCCATGTTATCTAGAGAGTTGTTTGCTTTTCTGACTATTTCTGGGGAAAAGTGAGAGCTCTACTTTACAGGACTATCAAAAACAACCGTAATGTAATTTCATGACAGCCAACAGGAAAAAGCACTTCTCTATCGGTTTCCAGGTGTAAATTTGAATTAAATCAACTGATACTTATTGAGTCCCTAATTGTGTGCCCAGCACAGAGGTATCCCCAAGTTTATAGCCACGAAAATGTTATATTTGAAATAGGTTTTAGGAGACAGAGACAAGTGGGGTCTTCACTTGTTCTCATGTTGCTACCATAAAAAGTTGCATTTTTCTCTGTGAAAAATGAAAGAAGATCTAACCATATTATGGTCAAAGGAGAGTTAAAATTTAACTTAAACACCTTAGCCACAGAAGTCTTAGGTGTAGTCCTATTGGTCATTAACAGTCTTTGAGACTGGTTAATCAAGGGATGGCTGCTGCCACGCACAACAATGGAGTCTTGTGGAAAGAGTTATGTATGCTTCTGTCACTAGAAACGACAAGCAATATTATGATATAAACCACCCTATTCCAATTAATCAACAAAGTCTTGGTAAAAAGGGAGAAGAAAAAATGTTACACAATAATAAATGATAACCACAACAAATGTATATGATTTCTTACCTTTTGTATTAGCTCTTTTTAAATATACTTCTGTGTTTATTGTTTTAATAATGTAGGGGATGACATATCCTCTGAATGGATGAGGAGGCTGAGGAACCATACATTCCTCAGTGCCCTGGGGAATGTAACTATGCATTTTTAGGATAGCTTTGGAAAATGAGTGAGAGTGATCTCTGACGTGAAGATACAATTTTGCTAGGTTTAGAGAATGCAAACGGTTAGGCTGTTGTGTTTCCCATGAGTGACCAACCATAAAGCCCCTCTGAGAACTAAAAGATGCAATGTAGCTGACTAGAAACAATACTGAAAGTCTCACAGACTGAATTTGGTGGCTTTCATATGTTTTTCTTTGTTTTGTTTGTTTGTTTGTTGCTTTCTTTGGTGAAGAATTTTTAATCTCCCTTCATGGCCTTCATCTCAACTTCTATTTATCCAGCCTTTTTCACGAAGTCTCTCAATCATTCCAGTGTAAACTGAATGGCTAATGTAAACATTAGCCATTCTACTTCTTAATAGCACTCTAACATCCTTTTAGGAAATGATTTCCCTTCTTTGTGTATTATCACAGTTGGAGAATAACTGTTAGGGCCTGTCAGGCTCCCATCTCTAAATACCGCCTGCAGGTGGGCACATCAGCTCATTGAATGCTTTCATCCTACACTATGAACAAGTGAGGCAAGAACAAAACCAATGGTTGATAATCATATACAGGGTGTCAACATAACAGCAGAATCCTGACAAGACTGTACTTCCTGCTTCTTTGCTCTTCAGAGCTACCTGAAATCCTCCCCATTCGCAAGCCTGGTCTCCTACCTAGCCTCCAACTGATTGTGAGAGTCCCTGATAGCTTTTGAAACAACTTCAGTTTTTGCTTAGTCAGTGGACTTCTGTTGCTTGCAACCTATATCCCTTATTAACATACATGTCAGTAATTGATTATATATTTTCCATAATTTCTGTACTTCAATTTTGTCTCCCCAACAGGATTTTTAGTTACAGAGTTAATATTTACTGAATGCTGAAAAATCTTACAATAATAGAAAACACAAACTAAAGAAGATTTTTAAAATAAGTTATAAAGAAACAGACACTATAGCTAAAGTAACTTGCCACAGGTCATATACTTAGCAGTGGAATCACCAACTAGAACAAGGATTACCTGCTCTGCTGTTTATTACTCTTTCCACCAGAACAAGCTTCCCTCTTGTTCATTAAGTGGTTTCTTTTGGAAAACATTAATACTAAACTATGAATCATATTCTCAGATAATAGACAAAGAGAATATAACATGCCCTAAGAGCAGTTATAGAGCACTCTAACAAAACAACAGAACTGCCTCTGTCATTTTAGGACATCATCCCACGGAGCTAACGGAACACAGGAAATAATTCCCAAGAATGTGCCAAAGAAAGTAATTTCCCATAAGAACCCAAGGAAATATACTGCTATAATGATGACTGCAATAACTGATATACTATTCACAAGTCTTCCTTTGTCATGAGCTTTATAGAGTTATTTCCATACTGAACAGAAATCTTTCTCTCAGTTTCTTCCATGAAACAGCTGCAATACTTAATGATCCAGGACTAACGAAAAGGTATCATGTTGGATTCAGAGTAACGATTTGCATAAGTGTAGGAGCTAGAAGTTTAAGATTACACTGAGAGGTGGTGTAATTCATATTAAAGAAGAAGCCAGGAACATTGCTGCTAGAGGGCTGAGCACACGTCCCTTGCAGTCTATGCATTCTTTAACGTGGTTATGGAAGAACTGGCTCTAAGGAGAGACAACACGCACTGCTCCTGCCAGAGATTTCCATCTCTGGAGTTTATAGCTAAGTCCAAGAGGAAAGGTTTACTCTTCTGGGAGTTAAATCATAAATATCAAAGAGCAGAACTTTTAACTGCCATGCTTTCATAATTTTCCACACATTTTCTATTTGCTAGCAAATTAATAGTTCGTTCTTCTTTCTTTGGGCATGATTAATATGAATTATTTACAACCACACTTGGACCCATCATTTCAGTCTTAGAGCAAACAGATATATCATCTAGAATCTAGACGTCAGTTATAACTGCTTAAGTATGTGCACCCCCATAATGGGCAATAATTTAATCCTCAGGAATGCAGAGTTGCATGAGATGAAAAATCAAAGAGCATAAATGAATTTTGTATAACTAGCTTGATATAGGAGTAGCATTGTGGTCATAAGAGAACAAATGTAAGATATCTTAATAGTTTCTTACCTCTGAGACCAGAAGTATTTAGAATTATATGTGTGACCCATTAAATAAAATTATATTAACAAATTCAGAGTCTTCTACAAAGAGGGGAGGGCCAAGAAACTGTTTGAAAATTTTTTGAGGAAAGCAAAATTGCTATCAAAATATTTTACCATGGCCTACAAGGCCTTCTGTTACTTGGCTTTCTGCCCATTTTACCAGAAGTATCTTCCATCACTGCCTATCTAACTAACTAAACTCCAGCCATACTGACCATTTTTCTTGATCTTACCTTGGGTCATTTTACACTTTTGCCCCAGAGTTTGGAATGAGTGGCTCTCTCTCACCATGGAAATTCTCAACCCAAAGAGGCTTCCTAGACCACCACAGCTAAAGTAGCCTCCTACCCACTCCCATCTTCATAATTACTTTCTACTTATTACTCTATTCCCTTCACAGCACTAATACCAAATAAAATTTTCCCACTTATTTGTAATCAGTTTATTTATAGTTTGAAATCTGTGGAGGAATGAGCATGAAACAGTTTTATTTTTTTCCAATCACTGGCTTCAACCTTGCACAGTTCAATTTTCCTTTCCTGCCTCTTAACAATAACTCAGGCAGCTCTCAAAGATGTTCAATCACTTTCAGTTATTAAAAATTAGTCTAGTTCATTTTTAAACCTCAGTCTCATTCTCTTTCTCAGCATGTTCCTTCTCAATTCCTCTCCATTCCTACCAATATTAGGAATTCCGGAATTGGGGATGAAAAGGGAAAAAATAGGAAAAATAGCCAAGATCTTATATAACCAGGTGCCTGTCAATGGTTCTCTCTTGGTCACTGAGCCTTCTCTGGGTAAGACCCCCCGGCCTTTCATGTTCTGCTTGCAGCAAGCCTCCAACTGCTGATTCTTCAGAAAACCCAGAGAGATCCTTCACTTAGACAGTCTCACCCTGGCTCATGTCTTCCAACCTTCCCACAGCACCTGCCCTAGTGGTACACCACAAAGCTCTTAGTGTCAAAACCTACTCACCAGGTGAGGTAAGAGAAGGTCAGCTCAAGTCCATCTACAGTTTATAGTGTCTACTTGAACTGCAGAACTCTCATATCCTTGCCATGCAAAGTTTCAAGGACAGGCCACTTCCTCTCTCTGTTCTGTCGTTTGTTTCCAGGTTTTTTTCCCTCTATGTTAAAATGGCATAGAGGCTGATCAGCAAGTACATGCATAAGCTGATGATCCAATAGAAAATAAGACGCAGTCTCACTTTCTTGCAGATACCCCCAACCTCTATGGGTGGCTTTCTTGCAGCTTCTCTCACTTAGCTTTTGGAGTTAACAAACACTCACTTGACTTTTAGGAGACACCTCCTCAACTCCACCAAGTAGAAGAGGAGAAAATGCCAAGCACTCTCACTTTAGAGGGCTGATTCGCTTTTTCTCTCTCCGTCCCTCTCTACTGCCCTCTAAGAGAGACTGAATGGAAATGAAGGAAAAGGAGCTGGCCAAGCCTCCATGGGATGTTTGTCCCCAATTCTTTGCTGTTGTCTTTAGAATCTGAAGCACTCAACACATTTTTTAACCTCAGATTTAGCTCCTAAGTCATCAATATATGAGTAACAAAAAAGGTCTCTTTTACTTAGCATCCTGTACTAAACTTTATTTTACTTCTGTGTGTTTATTTTTTAATAACACACAGTTATTAAGTGTGTGTTATTAAGTTAATAAGTTCCTCCCATGAGAGCAAAACACTGAACAGGGCAAGGATGCCTTAATTCACTACCATATCCCCAGCCTCCAGTATATGACTTGGTACATATGAGGCACTGTAATATTGATTGATTGATGGTATAAATGCAAAAATAATGAAGTTTAAGGAAAGTTGTGGTTTGGGGGTTTTACTACTTCTCAGTGCTCAAAACAAGAAAAGGAGATCCTAGATCTACAATAGTGACCAGACTAACTCTACTGTAACAAGCTAGTGATCAAACTGCCATGAGAATCAGGGTTCCCCCCAACTTTTCCTTTTTATTCTCTCTCTCTTTCTTCCCTTCTTCCTCCATTACTGTCCTTGCTCCCTCCCTCCCTTCCTTCCTTCCTTAAACATGGAACAAAAATATGTAGTACCTCATATTCATACATAGGGTAAACAGAAAAGATATATTAATTTAAGGTGAAAATTTTAAATGTTGGGAAACCAGAACAGCAAGTTGACTAGTTTAGAGCAGATCTTGGATATAAAACTGAGTTTCAAAGGACCTTAAGCTAAGCAAACAGTAATATAGCTATAAACAAAGAACCTAGTGTTCTTCATATTTTAAATATGAAAAAGATTCCTGGTCATATAATTGCCTTTTCCCACAAACTTTTAGAAGAAAGGGTAATATTTCTTCAGTTCCTCCTCCCACTTTTTTTTCCTTAGTCAGAATATTCTCTTATCAAATTCACGCTGGGGAAAAAGAAAAGTACTGAGAAATGTCTCCCATGGTTCCCTTTAGGACGTTCCTAAATTCCCTCTTGAAGCTTTTCTGTAGGTCCACAAATTATTCCTGATCAAGTGCACCAAAAAAGGCAATATACTCTAATCCTAAAAGAGAAAACCAAAGGACTTACCCAGGAGCTTTCATGCAGAGTAAGCACATCATTTTCACTTAGGTTGCATGATTATTTGATGTGACCTTAAAAGGGGGGTCTAATGATAATTCAGTGTATGGCAACCCTCCCCCTCACCACCAGAAGACCCCTTTTTACCATCCCAAAGCTTGAGTTTCTAAAATGATCCCTTCTTAAAATATTTCCTCACTTTTCCCTTCATTGCCCCCAACACCCTGCAGGTTATTATCCTGGCCCACATGAAGCAACCACTAAACACTATGGCAAACACCACACGTGTGATCAATGACCTTTGACCTCTCCTTCCCACTCATGACATCTGAACAACTAACAGTTGCACAGTTTTTAAGCCTAAAGCAGTTCTCAAATCTGCCCTGCCTCTTTCCCACTATTAAGCCAGTCAAGTACACTGTAGAGAAAAAATTACGCTTCAGTGTAAAAGAATATGTATTATTTAGATCACACCTTTCCAACTATCTGATTCTACTCTTTCATTATTCTTGAGTTACTTTACAGCTCTGTAAGTTGTAACTGATAACAATGCACAATAATTATTGTCTATAAATGTGTGAGTTCTGCTTGGTAGAGAGTCAATTAACTTTTCTTCCTTCCCACCCGCCACCCCTGAGGCCAGTATTACTTTGATTTGCACATTTATTTCAATATTCCTGATTTGCAAATATCTTTCTTTTTAATTTTCCCTTGAACTTGTAATACCTCACCAGTTTCCTCATTAATGAGTTAAATTAAATCTTTAACATCTATTCATTTTTATATTGGTATTAAGTTGTACAGTTACCTTTTTAAAAAGAAGTATAGTGGGCTTCCCTGGTGGTGCAGTGGTTAAGAATCTGCCTGCCAATGCAGGGGACACAGGTTCAAGCCCTGGTCCAGGAAAATCCCACATGCCATGGAGCAACTATGCCATGTGGGAAGATCCCACATGCCATGAGCAACACCTCAGAGGCTCAAGCCTGACACCTGGCCGGAGCACCAACACTCAGTCAGCTACACGGCTCAGAAGAAAAGGGAGAAAAAAAGAAAGCAAGAATAAAATAAAATAAAATAAAGTTATTAAAATAAAAAATATATATATCATAAAAATTTTTAAATTGTTATTAAAAACAAAGAGTGTAACCAAACCAATAAACAAATCCACCAATGATAACAAGTGCTAAAAACTATACTGAGATAAACATAAAAATCAGAAACTAGTCAGTCGCATACAGCAAACCCCATGTCTACAGTTGCTCCCAGAGTCCACCCCCTCGATTTTGGGATGATTCATTGTCTATTCAGGTATTCCACAGATGCAGGTACATCAAGTTGACTGTGGGGATTTAATCCACTGCTCCTGAGGCTGCATGGAGCAATTTCCCTTTCTCTTCTTTGCACAGCTCCTGGGGTTCAGCTTTGGATTTGGCCCTGCCTCTGCATGTAGGTCGCCCTCTAGTGTTTGTTCTTTGCCCAGACAAGATGGGGTTAAAGGAGCAGCTGATTGGGGGCTCTAGCTCACTCAGGCCAGGCGTAGGGAGGGGTACAGAATGTGGGGCGAGCCCGCAGCAGCAGAGGCCAGCATGACATTGCAACAGCCTAAGGCATTCCGTGTGTTCTCCCGGGGAACTTGTCCCTGGATCACTGGACCCTGGCAGTGGCAGGCTGCACAGGCTCCCGGGAGGAGAGGTGTGGATAGTGACCTGTGCTTGCACACAGGCTTCTTGGCGGCTAACGCAGCAGCCTTAGTGGTTCATGCCTATCTCTGGTGTCCACGCTGACAGTCGCGGCTCGTGCCCATCTCTGAAGTTCATTTAGGCGGTGTTCTAAATCTCCTCCCCTTGCGCACCCCGAAACAATGGTCTCTTGACTCTTAAGCAGTTCCAAACTTTTTCCCAGACTCCCTCCCGGTTAACTGTGGCGCATTGGCCCCCTTCAGGCTGTGTTCACACAGCCAACCCCAGTCCTCTCCCTGGGATCTGACCACCGAAGCCCAAGCCTCAGCTCCCAGAGCCCAGCCACCTTGGCAGGTGAGCAGACAAGCCTCTTGGGCTGGTGAGTGCTGGTCGGCACCGAACCTCTGCGAGGGAATCTCTCCGCTTTGCCCTCTGCACCCGTTTCTGCACTCTCCTCCGTGGCTCTGAAGCTTCCCCCCTGCCCACCTCCCGTTTCCACCAGTGAAGGGGCTTCCTAGTGTGTGCAAATTTTTCCTCCTTCACAGCTCCCTCCCAGAGGTGCAGGTCCCGTCACTATTCTTTTGTCTCTGTTTTTTCTTTTTTCTTTTGCCCTACCCAGGTACGTGGGGGGTTTCTTGCCTTTTGGGAGGTGTGAGGTCTTCTGCCAGCGTTCAGTAGGTGTTCTGTAGGAGTTGTTCCACATGTAGATGTATTTTCGATGTATTTGTGCGGAGGAAGGTGATGCCCATGTCTTACTCCTCCCCCATCTTGAAGGTCCTCCCCACAATGGCACTTTTTAACATTCAAGCTCATCAGTTAATATGGCCCCTTTGGCCATCCTACTCCCCACTCTTTGATACCAAAACAGGCTAAATCATTGTTCTCTGAGTAAACCATAGAAGCTTTTGTTTCTTTTTTCTGGTTCTTCACCAAGTCTATTCATCTATTCATGTCTTGTCTAACTCCACAGCTGGACCCATGGACCAGTGGATACACTGGACCACTGGGACAGTCTTGATTTCATAGTCAGGAAGGCATCTTGTGTATATTTATGCACAATCAACAATTTTTTCCTCATTGGTGACAGGACTATTTGGGAATCTGGTTTTATGATCTAATCATTAGGTGATCTCTGTCAGAATATAATGGGGATCAGTTAGGTGAGAGATGATAAAGAATCTGGTTTGTTAGCCTTTGTTTGACTATATGTAAACACAACTCAGTCAAGAAAACACTTTATGCTCACTGAAAGTAGAACATCCCTTGAGATCTGCTTTAGTGAGTGTTTATGGTTCTGCATTTAATGTTAATCTATGATTGAGGTTGTAGAACTAAAGCTGCAAGCTCTTAGCAAGTCTGTTTATCTGTAATTGAGAAAAATATTTACCTCTCATTGTGTTTGATGTTTTCCTATCTCTAGAATATATAAATTAATTAAATTATAAAGTCTCTCAAATCTGGGATTTCCCTGGTGGTCCAGTGGCAAAGAATCTGCCTTCCAATGCAGGGGATGTGGGTTTGATCCCTGTTCTGGGAACTAAGATCCCACATGCTACGGGGCAACTAAGCCTGCGCCCCACAACTAAAGAGCTCATAGGCCTCAACGAGAGAGCCCGCATGTTGCAAACTACAGAGCCCTCGCACTCTGGAGCCCACGTGCCACAACTAGAGAGGGAAAACCCACACACCACAACTAGAGAGAAGCCCCTGCGCCGCAACGAAGAGCCCACGCACCACAACAAAATATCCCGCATGCCTCAATGAAGATCCCACGTGCTGCAGCTAAGACTTGACGCAGCCAAAATAAATAAATAAAATAGTTTCTCAAATCCAAATAGCTCCATTCTAATTGATTCATAAAGAAAAACAAACACTTATATAACTCTAATATTCCCAAATTTCTCAGGAAATAAAGAAATCAAACATAAGCTCAGGATCAGAAGCAGGTCAGTATGAAACATAAGTTCATGTAATAAAGTTTAATCTTTTACAAACTAGGCTGGCTTAATAACTTTTGGTCTGAAGACAGCAATAATTGTTCCCTGGTTTTATCAATGTGGTCCTATTAGTTTACTATTGCTGCATAACAATAATTGCACAAACTTCTCAGCTTAAAGCAATACGCATTTATTAACTCAGAGTTTCTGTTGATCAATCAAAGCTACTTTTATTAGGCCTACTGCAGTTAAGGGAGAACACTACCTTGAGAGATTCTAGTAATGTCTCAAATGGGGAGATTGGGGAAGGGCTTGGGGATCTGGGCTTAAGTGGCTGAAGGTAGGTTTGTCAAGATAAGAAAACTAATTGTGATGGGGGACAGTCCTTGACATAATAGTTGAGGATTGAGGGACAAAGAAAAGTCAGCTTCTTGACATGAGTATTGATAAGTAAATTTTTTAATAAGCTACCTATTTGGTGAAGTTAACAATCTATTATCCTGACAGGAGATAGAGCTGTTTGGCCAGAAGGACAAACTATATGGATAAATTGCTTTTCAGGAATTTCCTGAAGCAAATAGTGAAATTGTTGATTGGCTACAGCTTTATATTCCTGGGCAAGAATTTCCTGGAACAAATATTAAGTCAAATTCATACAGGGGATCTCAGTTCTCAGTCCCAATAATTAAGCTATGTGAATACAAATGGTCTAAATAAATTCTTAAATTATAATTCTGATAAATGATTTTCTAAGTTGTTATATGTCAACTTAACCAAGATCCTTATTTAACTTTAAAACCTTGGACTATTCTTTTCTTTTTAATTAATTTTTATTGGAGTATAGCTGCTTTACAATGTTGTGTTAGTTTCTGCTGTACAGCAAAGTGAATCAGCTATACGTATATATATATCCCCTCTTTTTTAGATTTCCTTCCCATAAGGGTCACCACAGAGCACTAAGTAGAGTTCCCTATGCTATACAGTAGTTTCTCATTAGTTATCTATTTTATACATAGTAGTGTATATATGTCAATCCCAATCTCCCAATTATTACCACCCCCCCTTCCCCCTTGGTATCCAATACATTTGTTCTCTATGTCTGTGTCTCTATTTCTGCTTTGTAAATAAGTTCATCTGTATGATTTTTCCAGATTCCACATACAAGCAATATTATACTTTTCTCTTTCTTTTATTAAATTAATTTTTATTGGAGTATAGTTTGTTTTGTTTTGTTTTTGAGGTACGCGGGCCTCTCACTGTTGCGGCCTCTCCCGTTCTGGAGCACAAGCTCCGGATGCGCAGGCTCAGTGGTCATGACCCATGGGCCCAGCTGCTCCGCGGCATGTGGGATCTTCCTGGACCAGGGCACGAAACCGGGTCCCCTGTATCAGCAGGCGGACTCAACAACTGCACCACCAGGGAAGCCCTATTGGAGCATAGTTGCTTCACAATGTTGTGTTAGCTTCTGCTGCACAGCAAAATGAACCAGCCATACGTATACATATATCCCCTCCCTTTTGATTTCCCTCCCATTTAGGTCACCACAGTGCATTAAGTAGAGTTCCCTGTGCTATACAGTATGTTCCCATCAGTTGTCTATTTTATACATAGTATCAATAGTGTATATGTGTCAATCCCAATCTGGCAGTTCCTCACATTCCACCCCTTTCCCGCTTGGTATCCATACATTTGTTCTCTACATCTGTGTCTCTATTTCTGCTTTGCAAATAAGGTCATCTATACCATTTTTCTAGATTCCACGTGTATGCGTTAATATATGATATTTGTCTTTCTCTTTCTGACTTACTTCACTGTGTATGATAGTCTCTAGGTCCATCCACATCTCTACAAATGACCCAATTTCATTCCTTTTTATGGCTGAGTAATATTCCATTGCATATATATATACCACATCTTCTTTACCCATTCCTCTGTTGATGGACATTTAGGTTGCTTCCATACCCTGGCTATTGTAAATAGTGCTGCTATGAACATTGGGCTGCATGTGTCTTTTTGAATTATGGTTTTCTCAGGGTATATGCCCAGAAATGGGATTTCTGGGTCATATGGTAGTTCTATTTTTAGTTTTTTAAAGAACCTCCATACTGTTTTCCATAGTGGCTGTATCATTTTACATTCCCACCAACAGCATATGAGGGTACCCTTTTCTCCACACCCTCTCCAGCATTTTTATTTATTTATTTTTGCGGTATGCTGGCCTCTCAATGTTGTGGCCTCTCCTGTTGCGGAGCACAGGCTCTGGATGCGCAGGCTCAGCGGCCATGGCTCATGGGCCCAGCCGCTCCGCGGCATGTGGGATCTTCCCGGACTGGGACACGAACCCATGTCCCCTGCATCGCAGGCAGACTCTCAACCACTGCGCCACCAGGGAAACCCTCCAGCATTTATTGTTTGTAGATTTTTTGATAATAGTCATTCTGACTGGTGTGAGGTTGATACCTCACTGTAGTTTTGATTTGCATTTCTCTAATAATTAGCAATGTTGAGTAAGTTTTCATGTGTTTGTTGGCCATCTGTATTTTCTTCTTTGGAGAAATGTCTATTTAGTTCTTCGACCCATTTTTGGATTGGGTTTGTTCTGTTTTTTTGATATTGAGCTGCATGAGCTGTTTGTATATTTTGGAGATTAATCCCTTGTCAGTTGCTTCATTTGCAAATATTTCTCCCATTCTGAGGGTTGTCTCTTCATCTTGTTTATGGTTTCCTTTGCTGTGGCAAAAGCTTTGAAGTTTTATTAGGTCCCATTTGTTGATTTTGTTTTTTATTTCCATTTCTCTAGGAGGTGGGTCAAAAAAGATCTTGCTACGATTTATGTCAAAGAGTGTCCTGCCTATGTTTTTTCCTGTAAGAGTTTTACAGTGCCTGGCCTTACATTTAGGGTATTTAATCCATTTTGAGTTTATTTTCGCGTATGGTGTTAGGAAGTGTTCTAATTTCATTCTTTTATATGTAGCTGTCCAGTTTTCCCCAGCACCACTTATTGAAGCGGCTGTCTTTTCCTCCATTGCATATTTTTGCCTCCTTTATCAAAGATAAGGTGACCATATGTACGTGGGTTTATCTCTGGGCTTTCTATCCTGTTCCATTGATCTATATTCTGTTTTTCTGCCAGTACCATACTGTCCTTGATGACTGTAGCTTTGTAGTATAGTCTGAGGTCAGGGAGCCTGAATTCCTCCAGCTCTATTTCTGTTTTTCAAGATTGCTTTGGGTAATCAGGGTCTTTTTGTGTTTCCATACAAATTGTAATATGTTTTGTTTTAATTCTGTGAAAAATGCCATTGTAATTTGATAGGGGATTGCACTGGATCTGTAGATTGCTTTGGGTAGTGTAGTTATTTTCTCAATGTTGATTCTTCCAATCCAAGAACATGGTATATCTCTCCATCTGTTTGTGTCATCTTTGATTTCTTTCACCAGGATCTGATAGTTTTCTGAGTACAGGTCTTTTACCTCCTTATGTAGGTTTATTCCTAGGTATTTTATTCTTTTGTTGCAATGGTAAATGGGATTGTTCCTTAATTTCTCTTTCTGATTTTTCATTGTTTAGTGTATAGGAATGGAAGAGATTTCTGTGTATGAATTTTGTATCTGGCAACTTTACCAAATTCATTGGTTAGCTCTAGTAGTAAAACCTTGGACTATTCTTAAATCAAGTTATTTAAATGCAGAACCTTGGACACCTAGATGATTTCTAAGTGAAATATAAATCTGAAATGTGGTCACCCAAACATATTTATATATGTGTGTATGTGTGTGTGTGTGTGTGCATGTGTGTTTCTTATCGTGGATATATTTATTGGTCATGATAATGATTGTATTCATTTTGCTAACTTAAAAGGTGAAAAATGGATGTATGTGACCACAGAAGGTTTTATGTGTGTATGTATGAGTTTTGTTGTTTTACTGTGTATGACAGATTCTTCTACACTCCTTTCTAGTTTCCTCTATGAAATAGAAGTTAATTAATTTGACTGAAAGTTATTAATCATACCAGTAATCAAAGACTGCTAAAGCAATAGTAGCAGAAAAGTACAATGGTGAATGCAAGATAATGGAATGTATTTTTGTTTTCAAGGAAAGGAGAGTAGTCTTTTCTTAAAGATTCTGGTTTTTCCTGAATGTGGAAAAGGATTGTGTAAGACAAATCTTGAATAAATATAGAAAATTATAGATTGGCAGGAAAAATTGTATTTGCCTCAAACTATAAATAATAAGCCTGGAAAGAAGCAATGAGATGGATTCAAATTTTGACAAAGTTCACTCCGTTTTGATGGGTTTATTTATAAGATAATTTAAAAAGTAGGGCAGGGAGCTCATGAACCCTTTACTGCTAAATGTGATATTAATGCAAATCTCGAATTTGGTTTTCTATATATTAAAATGACAGTTTATCTTGAACTCTTTTGTCTTCTCTTAACAAGAGGTAGTAAATAGTTATTCTTTTACATTCTGTGTGATCTGTTTGCATGTTGGAAATTCCATATCCTAACAAAACTGTTTTCTGTGTTTTGCGACAACTTTGTCAAGCACTTTATTACTAAGCAACAAAAACATAAAGTTCCTCATTTCTGAAAAAGCTAAAATTCCTTTCAATTGTGTTACCTTCTTCTTATTTAGAATACTGTATTGTCACTTTGATTAACAGGTAGCCAATTTACTGTTTCTCAGGCACACCTGATCCTGTCTTTATAAATGATCTAAAGTAACTCTCTTGATTTTCCTTTTTCACAATCATAACTTACATTCAGAAAAATAAAATTTTCAGGATTTTCTTTACACATAAAACTTCTTTGAAATTCCCTTAAGGTCCCTGGAAATTCATGAAGATTTGTTCTCTTGCCTTATAAAAGAGGTGATGCCCTAAATAACTGTTTTCTTGACATGTTTTATATTTCTAGATTAGCTCAACTCTAGTGTAAGCACTGATCAAAAGAGTGGTCAAATTAAAGGGTAAATTTTATAGATAAAATATTATTTACATATACGTTTTGGAGATTGTACACATTATAAAATGAATTGGAAGGCCCTGGAGATTTGTCAGTGCTCTCGTCCATAATATGTTCTTACTCTCAGGAAAAACACTGATCAAATTCTTACAAAAAATTATGTACTGCAGTCAATAGAGAACTTTACTGTCTTCAGCTTTGACATTGTTAGTTACCACAATATATTAATCATTTAGTGCTTGTCAAAAGGCTCACAGGTTAAAATTTTAATCTTCTACAAAGGAAAATCTCAGAATTTCATGGAAAGGACCACACCGTATACTCTTAATTGTTGATAGTTCAACGAATAGCCTCACGAGTAACAACTTCGGAGCATAAAGACAACATTGCTTGCACAATTGTCAGATGTATTTGGGAATGACTTGGGATTTTCAGGACTCTTCTTAGTTCAGAAGGAGATGACTTCGTGAAAGAAGGCTGATGACCCAAGATGCAGTAGAACAAGAAATAAATACATAAAACTAAATGGGGACTTCCCTGGTGGTGCAGTGGTTAAGAATCCGCCTGCCAATGCAGGGGACACCGGTTCGAGCCCTGGTCCGGGAAGATCCCACGTGCAGCTAAGCCTGTGAGCCACAACCACTGAGCCTGCACTCCAGAGCCTGCAAGCCACAACTACTGAAGCCTGAGTGCCTAAAGCCCGTGCTCTGCAACAAGAGAAGCCGCCACAACGAGAAGCCCGTTGCGCACCGCAATTAGAGAAAGCCCATGCACAGCCAAAAGTAAATAAATAAACTGATAAGGAAAATTTAATTATAGTTACTTGGTTTGGAATACTGATGGCATTTATTTGTGAACTATTTTCTGATGCTTGATGAAGAAGTCCTCTACTTGGTAATTTATCTCTAACTCTCAACATCAAATGTAACTCTCAACAACAAATGAAACATTTAAAAAAATGGCTCCTAACTCTGTGTCTCCTTCAGAATTTATAACCAAATATCTTTAATGAGTCTCCAAAGTTACTTGCATAGGGTTAAAAAGAAGCTGTCTTCATTTCACCAGGTGTCGAATTCTTATTTAGAAAACTGTGTATTGCACCCCAACAGAGAAGATTTTGACATCGTCATAAAAGGTTACACCTGGGAGTCATATTGGAAAAAAAAGGACATTTAATCAGATAAGGAAATCCCATCATTAACAAGTAAGTGTTGTATTTTATATGTGAAAGCAATGCCTACAAATCCCACCTGAAAAAACTAGCCTGGTACCTGTTTTATGGTTAAAGCCTCACAGGTCAAAAGCAACATCACTTACTGGCTGGCCAGGAACCTCAGCATACTGGGGACTTGAAGTGAAAAGGAGTTCACCAGAATCTATAAGAAATGAGATGAAATCCTGGTGCATAGATTTTCTTGGGCTTGGTTTCCTAATCTTGGGATAGAAAAAAATAATAGATCCTTTTAAATTATTGAATCTTATACTTCTTAATGACAATACTCAGCAGAATTTAATTCTTTGGGCTCTACAGTTGCTCAGTACTGAACGCTCAAGGAGGCATACCCGGACGGTTAATAACTTTTGCTAAACTGTGTAAACAATCACTCCAAAGCATAATGAGACCAGCCTTTTGTGTGTGTGATCAAAAATAAATCTCTAGAGGGGCTTCCCTGGTGGCACAGTGGTTAAGAATCCACCTGCCAATGCAGGAGACACGGGTTCGAGCCCTGGTCCAGGAAGATCCCACATGCTGTGGAGCAACTAAGCCTGTGCGCCACAACTACTGAGCCTGCGCTCTAGAGCCTTCAAGCCACAACTACTGAAGCCCGTGCACCTATAGCTCGTGCTCCGCAACAAGAGAAGCCACCGCAATGAGAAGCCCACGCACCGCAACGAAGACCCAACACAGCCAAGAATTTTTAAAATTTAAACAAACAAATAAATAAATAAATCTCTAGAGATTATTTACCGTCAAAAGAATGGACCGTTAAGCAAAATTATTTAAAACTTGTAAATAAGGCAAACGGTGGATGACAGGACATTTCAATATCATACCAGAGTATTGTTTAACAGACTAAACCAAGGATTATTTAATTATCTAAAGGAATGTATCTATGTTTGACTTGGCTATTTTCTATTAATTAAACACCCAGTCTCCATGACACACATATTAACCAGTACAGAGGAAATTTAGGAAAACTTCTGGTGAATTTACCAGTGACAGTGAACTCCGAAGGAAAAAAGAATCTTTTATTAAGCATCACCTAAGTGTCAAAAACTATACATTACTCATTTAGTCATAAAAACAACCTTGAGTGATAGAGCTTATTATCCTCATTTTACAAGTAACAAAGCTGGGGCTGCCCTGGTGGCGCAGTGGTTGAGAGTCCGCCTGCTAATGCAGGGGACACGGGTTCATGCCCCAGTCCGGAAAGATCCCACATGCGGCAGAGCATCTGGGTCCATGAGCCATGGCCGCTGAGCCTGCGCAGCTGGAGCCTGTGCTCCACAACGGGAGAGGCCACAACAATGAGAGGCCCGCGTACCGCAAAAAAAAAAAAAGTAAAGCTGAAGTTCAACAGGTGAAACGATTTGCCACATTATTTAGCTAGTAAATGGTGGAGCCCAGTGTCAAACCCCGAATGTTCTTTCAAAGCCTACGCTTTTTTTTACTACGTTATTCTACCCCCGTAGTAAAAACATTTTACTAATGACCACAAAGCTATACCTGCCACTTCTGCAAACCGAAAATGATATCTAAATGTCACCCCCCAAAAATATGCTAGTTAGAAAGGCAGAATTTCATGATGGGAAATGTATGTTCTGTGCGCATAGAGTAAAAGATCTGAGTCACCTCCTGCAACCCACTAAGTGTTCAGTTGAAGATTGCTCTTTATCATCTAGCTAGATGGCAATTAGAAGCGTGTGAGACAAAGTATCCCTCAGGAAAAACTGGCTAAAGAATAAATCATTTAAAGTGCTTTACAGACATTACCTAATACATTTTCACACATCCCTGTGAGCTACACAGTGTTATACAAAAAGCGATCCTAATTTGTTTAGATAGTTCAAAGGTGACAGAGTATAAAGTGGAAGGCCAAGATGCTGCTAACAACATTAGACTTACCTGAGGCCTTGGGCAGTTTTGGCCATTTCAGCTGAAACACCACTAAGTCAATTAACCTCTATTGTTTTCCTTAACCTGTTTAATGAAAATGTCAGTACCATTTGGGCCAGAGGGCTGCGTGAAGCCAGACAGGTCATTTAGAATTTTTTTCTCCCCTTCAAGTTGCCAGACTCTGATCTGATCACTGGTTAACATCCTTCACCTTAGAAACAATGGGAGATATTCATATTTGCCTTCCTTAAGGGGTTTTTTAAAAGCTGTGAACTGTGAATTTCCAGCTAATATAAAACAACTATTCTACAGAAAGGAGAATTTGTTTCAGCTGTTGAGGAAGACCCAGGGCAAAATAATTGCTACACTATTATCCCTTTCCCCCCTTGATTTGTTAACTGTTGATAGGAAATGTTGATTTCACCTGAAAAAAACCTGTGTAGTTTGGGAATAAAGTGGAAGATGCGTTTTTCTGTCTTGGAGCAAGGGTACTGAGGGTGGCAGGGTGGGGCAGAATTTCACATGTGAAAATTAAATAGGTATTAGATTGTCTGGGCTTTAATTTTTAAACATATTTTGATGTAAACAAGAAGAAACTGAAGAACTGTTAGGATAATCTTTCCCAAGCTTACCCCCACTCCAGTCTTTCCCATGTCAGTAAGCGGTCCCTGAAGCCACCAGTTGCTCAAGCCAGAAACAGAAGTCACCCTTGATTCTCCTTCTCCCTTATCTTCTCACATGCAACTCCATCAGCATATTCTGTCCATTTTATTACTAAAACCTGTCTCTAATCTGTCCACTTTTTTCTCCATCTCTTCTGCTTTCACCTTTGTCCAAACAGTAAAGTGAATGAGGGTAGGGAGTGAAGAGCTTTCTCAAAAGTACAGATACTTGGGAAAAACTACAATTGGTAGCAGAAGGAAAGGAGATAGAAGAGAAGCTGAAAAGGTGGGAGAAGCAGAATACAATTGGGATAAGCAGAGAATTTAGACAGAAAGGACCAGAGACCTAAGGTTGACTCCCAAGTGTTTCCCAATCTGAAGACAAGAAGGACAGGTGTGAACAGACTGTGAATTCAGGATGTTTCTTATACTGCAGACTATAATATCATGTATAAACTTTTACTTTATACAACTTCCAAATGATTACTGAGATTTCTGTATCATGTTTTAAGGTGAAATCTTCCAGATTAAAAAAAAACTAAACTAAAAGCATATAATAAAATAACTGAGTAATACTTTATAATTTCTTACTCTTTTGTATCAGTTTTTTTGACATTTGTATACATACAAATCAGATATTTGGGTTTTGTTTTGTTTTGTTTTGGGTATACTTGATCCAAAAATCCAAAGGCCAATATTCAAATTCATGGTAATAAAAACCAGTTTTTTCAGTCTTGTAGAGGAAACTGTTCACTTGTTCAAACAAGTCAAATTCACTTTGGAAAATATTTCTCTATCCCACAATCTTAAAAATTCTAGGGCTTCCCTGGTGGCACAGTGGTTGGGGGTCCGCCTGCCGATGCAGGGGACACGGGTTCGTGCCCCGGTCCGGGAGGATCCCGCGTGCCGCGGAGCGGCTGGGCCCGTGAGCCGTGGCCGCTGAGCCTGCGCGTCCGGAACCGCTGAGCCTGCGCATCCGGAGCCTGTGCTCCGCAACGGGAGAGGCCGCAGCGGTGATAGGCCCGCGTACTGCAAAAAAAAAAAAAAAAAAAAGGAAAAAAAAGAAAAAAAAAATTCTAGGAAGAAAAGTGTCTCAGTTTTCTCCAGTGTTTTTCATTAAATGATCTTTAATCTGAACCTAAGAAATATTAATATTTATTCAGTTCAAGGCATATTCATGTATTAAAAGATAATTTTTAGAAGAGTATATGGCATGACTTTCATACAGATATAAAATGAACATGTGTCAAAGCTTTTATTTAATTCATTAATTAATGAGGGAACCAGAAAGATATTACAATTGGTTCAAAGGAGAATTCAAAGAATCACATATATATGGGCATTGGGAGTGGTGAAATAAATTTGCTTAACAAATGTAAAACTTCAAAACTGCTCAGTATCCATAGAGCAATAATCAACTGAATCCCAATGAGATACAATTTGCATTTCTATGGACAAGAATCATTTGCATTACTATAAGTATTATATAACTTACAGCAATGTAAAATAACTCAAAGACAATAAAAGATTCAGAGACCCGATAGAATCTGATAATCTGGTCAATGCCCAGTTTCCCACTGAAGACAACCATAATACCTTGGTCTATTTCTAAGTCTTTCACAAGTTTTCCCTACAAATAATATAAAAAGTATTAATTCCCTGTGCCCCAATGCATAAAATCTGGAGGGAGAGGAATGAAGAAGAGGAAGATAAACATAATAACTGAGTAGATTACAAGGCACAGTGGGATATGTCCCAAAAGAACTGATAGTTTCCCAATACACACAATATGCACAAGGAAGGAAGATATCTGTTCTGATTGGGTGCTGCCTTGTGCTGAAGGCATACTTAGCATAGACAGAAACAAAGTACTGTGACAAATCAGAGGAGGGAAAGAGTTACATTCCCACAAGGAGCCATGGGGCTTAGTTCATGGAAGAGGCAAAATGTAGCAGGTCTTTAAAGGAGAAAGTTTTTCTGATCGTGGTAACCATTTCACAAAGTATGGGTATATGTGAAAAATCATCACGTTGTACACTATAAACAATTTATTTGTCAATTATACCTTATTAAGGCTGGAGGGGGGAAAAAAAGAAGAAAGATTTTAAGTAAGTAGCATATGAGGTACAGGGCGGAAAGTATTCAAGCTAAGGGAATAGTAAGAAAAAAAGCAACAGATATATAACGTTCCTGGCTTGTACTCTAGCATGGTTGGATAAAATGAGAACTAAAGAGAAGGAATGGAGACTTAGGCCAAATCACAGACAACCTTACACGTATTAAGAGGCTGGGAATTCATTTTGTTGCAGTAGAGAACCACCAAAGTTTTCAAGCAGGGAAATGATAAGATCAAATAAAGCCTTAGACAAATAATTCTAGAGGCAATTGGTTAATAAGGGATTGAAAAAGTGAGACGTTAAAGGTAAAGAGGCCAGTAGAAATGTGTTGCAATGATCAGGTTGGAGCCTAAACCGGAGCATTCTGGGCAGAAGGAAAGAGTTTTGAGGACAGAGTTAACGAACAGAATACAGTTATTCACTAAGTGATTCTAGGCTTTTGACTGTGCATTCGTATCAGTTAAAACTTAGAGCATATTTATTTAGTTATAAAATATGCACTACTCTACCAATGAACTAATCCATGTAATCTGAAACAGTCATACATATTCACAAATTTTTTTTCTCTCAAAGAGAGAGGTTTAATTCATGTTCAGATGCTTAATTTATAAATGGCTTGTTAATTTTGATGGCTTCATATCTGTAGTAACTCTCATCTCAAAGCACTATACATTTACAAGCAAGACCCATGGTTTACAATGAGTGGATGTAAATTCTTATTTCAAATAATCTCGATAATTTCGTAATTCTTCCTGATTTATTACAGATTTACGTTGTTCATATATGTATGTCAGGTATGATATTTGTATGTTATATAATCTGCATATAATCTGTGTCAGGTATATATTATGATATATACACATACTTCTTTTTTTTAACTATGCAGCTGATGAAGAGTTTATTTTAGGAGAAGATTCCATGCTGTATATTCTTCTTGTTTGATAGTGCTTATATGGTTAGAATCATCTTCAATTCACATCCTCCATGGGGATTTTTAAAGCCACTTTCCATTTTGTGAGTTGAAGTAAGAGTAGATAATACAATCTGTGAATCCATTTGATAGGCTCATAGGCACAGTATGCTGAAAGTCAACAAATAAGGGAGCTCTTGTTCATCTCTCTCCCCCATGTGTGAATTTCCACTCTCCCCTCAGAATTCCTCTTCAAGTGCACTTGACATGACTCTACATATAGACCAAGTCAGAGTACCAGGGGAAGTCCTTATATTAAATATTAATGAAGCCTTATTTTATTGTATCTAGGAATGCTGAAATAACTTGCTGGGCTCACAATGGATCTGCTCCTGCTTAGTCATGCCATGTCAGCAAACCAAAACTTAGAAAACTTTCATATCTCTATAAATGCTCTGCTTGAGCAGAAATGCAGTATAGCCAGTCAGCCAACCCCCAAACAGCAAGCCAACTCTAAGCTCTATCCTCATTTCCTTGTTTCTTCTCATCCCAAACAAGGATGACTATGTGGCCTCAGCCAACCAGATATTTTCTATTTTTCTCTTCCTTGTTCTTTATTCCTTACCCTATAAAAGCTTCCATCCCATTTTACTGTTCTCTGAAAGGAGACTATCCACTTCATGAAGTGTTAAATAAAGTTTGTATCACCTAAAATGTCTTCTTTTAATCATTTTTTAACAGGAATTAACTATAAATAGAAGCTTTGGTAATTTGTTCTCACTATCCACTGGCTTACCTTATGAACACACCTCCCCACTGAAACCCATACTTTAGATATGGCAGAGGAGAAAGAAGATGAGTCAGAGTAGCAGAAATGACTTGAAGGATAGTGGTGGCAAGATGAAATGGTAACCATAACAAGATGAATGGTTTTGGAAGGAAAAGAAAACTGGTGTCCAACACACTGAGTGTGAGGTACCACAAGACACCCAATGAAGCAGTTTCTGAGGTACGTGAAACAGGTCTGGAGCACATAACAGGAATCCAGGTTTCATGCAGGGATGCAGTGTGGTAGCTGTAGTGTAGGTTTCCCAAGAAGAAAAGCAGGCAAACACTTTCATATAAGGGTTTGAAAAAGCAAGAGGGCTGACTCTTCTTGGAGATGCATGGGAAAGAAAAAAAGAGAGCCAGAGGGTGTAGTGGTATGGAAGTCAAAAGAGAAGATTTTAAGAAAGCAAATATGTCACAATGCTACATAGGTCATGAAGGATAAAGCTAAGATAAAGACATTGGATATGGTAATTTAGGATGTGGTTGACATTTGAAACAGTGGTTTAGGTAACGGAATAGGAGCAGAAGTCAGTTTCAAGTATTTAAAGAACCAATAAGTAACCAAAAAAACAAAAAAAAATCGGAACAGTAACCATAGACTGTTCCTCCAAGAAGTCTGATAGTTAAAGGAGAAGACAGACTGTGTGGTGAATTAAGGAAGGTGCTTTAAATAGGAAGCATTTGAGCTTACGTGTTGGGCAAACAGTGAAGAGGGAGAAATTGAAGGTAGAAATAAAGAAGGGAAACTTATGATACCAGGTTCTCAAATGAAATTTTATTGACACAATCAAGTACACAGATGAAAGAGACAGCTTTGGGAAAGAAGAGGAAGAATTTTTCAAGTCAGAAAGGAACTATAGTTAATTATACTGTATTGCTTATTCAAAAGCTGCTAAGAGAGTAGATTTTTAAAGTTCTCATAATAAGAAAAAAAATTCTGTAACTAGGTATATATGCATGGTGACCAATGTTAACTAGAGTTACTGTGGTGATCATTTTGCAATATATACAAATAGCAAATCACACTGTACACCTGAAATTAATGTAATGTTATATGTCAATTATACCCAAATTTTAAAATCCCATCAGTATAAACAGTAATGAAATGGACACAGTGGAGCAGGAACAGTTTATACCAAAAGATTCTCACCTCAAAACTGAGCTCCTCCTATTGTGCTGGCTGGTCCTTTTCAGTTCTTTTTCCTGTCTTCTTTATCCCCATGACCTCCTGTGGTACAATAGGAAATAGATGTTTGGTTAATAAAAAAAAAAGAAGAAGGGAAGGAATAAAGTGTAGTCAGGTTTTTTTGTTTGTTTTGTCTGTTTTTGTTTTGCTTTAAGTAATTCATGGTTGAAAGACTTCCTATAAAATGGTTTCTCTTTTTCTCAGATTATTAGGGTTGACGTAACCTGCTGAGCATTAGTTAACATTCTGGACGGTTTAGGGATAGACAAATAAACATGGAGCCACTAACTAGTTTTTAGCATCATCAGATTTGAGTTTAAGAAAGTTCCGTCTGGTTAGAGAATGGCAGGGAGATGTAAGATTGAATTTTTGAGCCAAACATGAGGAAGATGATTTTAAGGGATAAAAAATGCAGGCAAGAAATCATGCCTTCACCAAGGTAACAACCAGGGAACGGAGAGGAGGCAACAGATTTGAGAGTTATTTAGAAGGGAGAATGGAAGTGGAACAAGTGAAGGCTGAAAAGACAACACTATTCTTTCTAGAACTTGTCAGAGAAGGAAAGAGATGGAGAGGTAAACACACAGAAACACAGTCCATGGATGAGCTTCACTATCAAGATAATATTATTGGTGGAAGGGAAACATCCAAGAGAAAGGAAAGTTTAAAGAAGACACAGAGAGAGGATGATTGACATAGGGATAACTGATGGAGTCATCAACACCCCCAAGAAAGGGGGACAGAAAGAGATTCAGAGCAGAGGAGAGGGATTAGCTTTAAACTAGTGGGAAGGAAGGAGGTCCACAAGCTATTTACAACATTTCAGAAAGCCTTCTGGAAATTGCAGTTAAATAAAATGTCAAGTTTCTTTACTTTTGGCAGGCATTAAATCAACCCTGCAGGCTAACATTGGTTATCGTACGCTGATCAGAAATTCTAATTTGCTGTTGATGACATCCTAGAAATTTCTAGGATGTGATTGGTAGACCATATACTGTTAGCAGAGTTATTTATCTGTTTTTTACAATATCAGATTTAATTCTTCCAGCATGTGGAACCTTGGATCAGAAGAATGACAGCCAAAATTAAGCGACCATTTCCAGGGAACAGTGCCTAGTGTTTGTACACTTATTTAGCTTTATTTCTTATCAGCATTACATCCATGACAGTGATGTATGTGATTTCATTTAAGTGACAAAATCTTTCAAGATATGGGGTCCACGGATAAAAACATAATAAAAGAGTCCTTAGATGAAAAAATTGGGATGACAAGATCTGTACAGTCCCTTCATATCTAACATTCTATCATTTTAAGAGGGGCCTATAAACACAAGTTCAGGAATGGCTAAATGGGAAAGTTGCAAAGAACACCTGAAAACACCCTAACTAATCAATAACTCACTCTGAACAAGTAGAAAGGGAAGCAATGTAAATAACCATTCCCACCTGGAAGGCAGAAAAGGCGAAACCAAAAGGAGAAAAGAAAACATGAGGGAATAACAAGCTCTTAACCAAGGCAAAGGTGTGCTGCCTGTTTTGATAACCACGGACATTAACCAACTCCGGGAGCAGGAATGACTATCCTGAGACGCTTTTTCATGTTGGCCCATCCTAGCCAACCCTTGTGTAAACAAAAAATTAAGAGTGGGGTTCTTTTCTCACCACACCTACACTAAGCTAAGCTTCTACTCTGTACTCTTTGTACCTTCTACTCTGTACTTTGGTAGAGTTTCACCCACTGGAACTGGGCAAAACCGAGGACTTTTTTCAAGTTGCAAGAGGAAATGGGCTTCAAAGCAACGAGTTAAGACTGGTCTTTACCCGTGGGTTGGGTGCTAAGGCTACCAGCAGTCTCTACACTTGGCAAGCCTGGGGGGCAGCCAGACTGACCAGATAGCCTGACGATAAGCCCGGTAACATTGGGGTGGCCTTCGCACCCTGCTGGGGCAGGTTCGGGAAGTAGAAAGCTCACGAAAAGGTGCTTTAACGGAAGGAGGCAGTGGAGTGATGTGTACTTGTCTTCCGGAACAGTACTTATATTGCCCCCACCTGGGCTCAGGTAGCGGCCAGTAAGCTAATTGAAGCCCCTGGCTCGCGCTCGGGTCGGGTGTAACCCTGCTCCCCTCTCCTTACATCCCCATGTCTCTGCCGCCACTGCCGCCGCCTGCCGCCGCCCGTGACCCGGTGACCCCGGAGGTCCGTCTGGGGCCCGTGACCCCGGAGCACCCGGCATCCGGACCCCCCTCGCAGGCGCAGCCGCTATTAAGACAGGAGGCTAAAGGGGAGGAGGAGGAAGGGGAGGAGACAGGCGTCCAGGGCGCCTGGGGAAACGGCACGGCGGAGCAGCGGCGGCGGGGCTGGGGTGAGGCCGCTGAAGCGGTCGCGGCCGAGGAGGGGCAGGTAGAGGCCGGGGGCACCGCGGGGTCAGGCTCCCCGGCGGGCGGCGCGGGTGGCGGCCGCGGGGAGTGGCGGCCGCTCCTCGCCTGGCTGCTGCGGCGGCGGCAGCTCCAGTGCTGCCCCTGTGCGGCGCCCCTTCCCCGTTCCGCCGCGCGCTGTTGTCATGGAGGAACCAAGATGGCGGCTCTGGCCTACAACCTGGGCAAGCGGGAGATCAACCACTACTTCAGCGTGAGGAGCGCCAAGGTGCTGGCGCTGGTGGCCGTGCTGCTGCTCGCACTGTGCCACCTCGCCTCCCGCCGCTACCGAGGTGAGCGGGCCCTCCCCCTGCCCGGGCCGGCTGGGGGAGGAGGCGACGCGGAGGCTGGAGGCAGCTCCCCTCGCCCGACACACGCCCACGCTCACGCGGCCGCCCGCCGGTGCGCCCAGCCCGCGGGGGAGGAGGTGCCCCCAGGTGGCCCGGGCGGCGGGCCAGGCGCCCCCGACCGACCGAGCGGACCCCAGTACAGGCGGCCACGGGTAGAGAGCCCATGGTCCTGCGCCCCACGAGCAGCCTGCGCTGCGGGCGGGGGCGCTTACCCGGGCCTGGCCCAGTGGATGCTGGGGTCCCGGCTCCTGCGCGGGCTGCGCCGGGGGAGACGCGCCAGGCCCGGGGCTAGCGTGCAGGAGGCGTGCAGGCGGCCCTCCGGGGCCACCCCCGGGCGCGTGAAGGCCAAGGCCGCCCTGCAATGGGGCACCTCCGCCCCAAGTAGGGTCACCCATTCTGCGTCCTAGGGGATCAGCTCTTTAGCTTTTGTTTTATCCGGCCTCTGCCCTGGAACAGAGGGGCCAAGCTGTTTGACAGCGGCATGGGCCGCCCCATTTTCCTTTGCCGCCGGGTGACAGCTGGCAAAAGATGCTCTTGGCCAAGTGGAGGAGGTGTCACCCAGGCTTTGTGATTCAGAAACGTTTAAAGCGTTCTGGTTGCACACTTTTTACAAAGTGAAGCCACTGGGGCAGATATTTGAAAAGAAGTTACAGGTTGACAGGAGTTGAGTTGGGCTATGAAAACAAGTTGGAAGCAGTTTGAGAGGAGGTCTTCGGTGTGGGTTTTGAGACTGGTGTAAAGAGGAAAAGGAAATACGACCTCCTTGTTTCAGAACGAATTATTCTTCAGTCATAAGGGGCATTTACTTGTCCTTGTTGATTGATTTTTTTCTTCGTTTTCTCTGTAAAAATGCTACTAGGTTAGAGTTTGACAGGCTGAGGGAAATTAATAACGATAGGATCTTTTATTTGTGGCTCTTAGTATTATCGAAGCCATTATCTGGACAGCTCTTGGTGATTGTGAGATTAATTGGTCAAGATGTAATGTGTAACAGGTGCGCATTTAACGCATTTCCAGTTTAACTTCACACCTACTTTGGCAAAATATCCAGTAAAGAGGCCACTGGAATCTGAACTCTTCTCATTTTAGGGAGTCTTTCAAAGTGAAGGACATTTTGATCAATTCTGCTGTTTTGTTTCTGCAATGCTTGAGAATTAAAATTCTTATACTCTAGTACCATAGTGGATGAATAGCCCTTTATATAAATACACTAAATCGATTGAAAAAGATAAATTATTTATACCCTTTTGGCCTTTCTCCTCCAGCCTCCTATAGATCACTGCCACATGACCTGGTAAGACTTTGTTTCATCTGCAGTTGCTGTAACAAGTCCAACACTTATATACACAAAATAAAACTAGCAATTTGATGCATTAATTTGTGGTAATTTTAAAGAAAACTTTCTGACTGCTATCATTTTATGCTGTTTTGGTATAAGATGACAGTAATCTAACTCAATTTTATGTATGTGGTAGTGGAGATAAATTTTATAACTGGGATGCTATGGTCCTAAATGTAAACATCTAGTGCCCCTCACCTCCCTTTTTAAAACTGTGCTTTTATCTTTTGATAAGCTTGGACCCTAATTATTTCATCCTTTCAAGTTCTCTCATTAGCAGGGAAAATAGAATGTCAGATGGAAACTTATGAGTCAGTGTAGCAATCTGGGATTGTTTATAAAGCCTCCTCCAGAAGCTAGTCATCAGCTTTCGTAGGTGCTTTAGTGTCTTGAGTGTGAAGCAGTACACCTGGTGTGTGTACATGCCCATACTGAATGTCAAGAACTTGAGCCAGAGACAGTTTGGGAAAAATAACGATCTTACCAGGCACTTTTTAGCCAACCTCATGCTTTGGCAGTGTGAAACTGAGTCAGATGCTGTGCCTTTCACACAAGGATAACCATACGCTTGAATCATAGTATCATAAATCTTTAGAATAAGAAAGGACCTTATATTAGATATAGAGGTTTAGGCTATATATTAAAATCTTCAATGCATGCTTATGAGTTTGCCTCAGGCAAGGTAGACTGAATGCAGTTGGAATACACATATTCAGTATCTCTTGCTTTACGAACTACAGAAAGTAAAACATTACACACTACAGGAAGTAAGGCTTGGCAAAACTACAGGCTATCATTGAGCACTTATTATATGCCGGGTGCTCTTCTACTAAAGGTTTTACATCTTTTAACTCATTTTGTCTTTACAACCAGTCAATGAGGTAGATACAATTACCAGATTTCATCCTCCCCTCTTCTTTCCCCCACCTTTTTTAGTATCTCTGTAATCAAGATGAGTTTTTAAAACTTTGATTGCATGTCAAAGTTTAATTGATAACATTTTTCCTACTGTTATCTAAAATAATGGTGTATTTTATAATCAGTGGTCTTAGATTCAGCTAATTACAGTATTATTTACATTTTAACCTTTTTTTTTTTTTCACATTTTAAAAATGAGGCATGAGAGGTTAAGTTGCCTAAAGATACAGTTAGTCTGACTGAGCTAGGATTTAAAACCCAGTTAGTCTGCCTCATGTCATTATGTTATATTCTGACTTTCTCAGAGCCTCTTAGACAGTGGTGATGTATAAAAGGTGGAGTGAGAAAGCATTTTCCAGCGGGACATGGGTTAAACCATTTAAAAATACCAATTCAGCCTCACAGTGCCAGACAAGAGTTTTCTTATCCTTTTTCCAGTAAATGGTGATTTCTAAAAGTTGCCTGTGTAAAGCTTACTTTTTATTACCTATGTTTATCTTTTTTCCTTCTTCCGGAACTCCAGGCTCACAGTCCACATATGCTTTGCGCTTTTGCATATCTCACAGATATCTGATTTTCTCTGTCTGCAATGACCTGTCTCTCTCCTTGAAAGAAAGTACAGATTTTTCTTTCAAGTCCTGGTTCGGATGTCACCAGCACAGAAGTAGGAATTAGGAATTCAGTGTTTCTACAGTAACTAGTACACCCTTATCATTTTGTATTATAATAATTTGTATCTGACAGCCCCACACAAACTTTGAGCTTCCAAGGGTATTTTATTCATCTTTTAAATCATCAGAGCTTAACACACGGTAGGAACTCCATAAACACTTATTGAATAAATAGATTTTCAAAGTCCTCATTTCCTTCTCTTTTCCTCCTTGCATTTCGTTCTTTTGGTTTTGATTTAATTTCGTGTTCTAATAGCATGTTCTGATCTCAACTTTAGAAGGTAGAGTTTTGTGGGGGGGGTTGCATTCTTAATATTATTTTCACAAAATAGAATGACCTTTAAAAAAATATTCTTTTAATTTTATTTTTTCTAAATTTTAACATTACTGAATCACAAAATGTCCATTAATATTGTGATTACAGACTAAAAACATCATTTCTGTGACAAGAAGCCAGTATCTGTAGCCTTAAGGGTAGTTCCAACCTAGATGAATTTGAATTTTTTAATAAAGTTAACTTGCTTCAAACGTTTTAATTTTGTTGAAATCTAATTCTAATCTAATTCCTTTCTACCACTAGGGATATTAAATGTTAAATATTATTGCATGTTTTGGAGAAAAATAAGTTCAAAACTTCAGAAGTTAAAGCAAGAAAGAAGTAGCTCTAGGTCTCTCAGCCTTTTCTTTCTTTGCTAGAAAGATCCTCATCTACATGACACAACTTGTAATGAGGCACTCCTAGCTTATCTAAAGAAAAATGTATATTGTGATTTTTCAGCACAGACGAAAGTATAACTTGCTGAATTTTAGGCAAATAAAATATTCTGCAGATCATATTGTAAACTCTATGATCTAGTATTTTCATGATGGATAGTAAGAAACGCACAGCCTTGGCAGGATGATTAAGTCTAAAGTTTCAACGTGCCAGAGGTATTCTATTCAAAGGAAAACAAAAGCTACGGTTTATTTAGCACATCAGATGTTTTCTTTAGTTCTATTTTGTTTTTCAGTTTTTTAAAAACTTGTTTGTCTTTTTACTTATTTTGTTTGCTCTTAGTATTTTTCTATTATAGAAAAATCATGCATGAAAACCTGAGACTTTAGGTTGACAAACCAGAATGCTTATGCTTAAGATAACAGAATGAAGAGGAAGACAGCTATTCATCTAGATAATCTTTGTATTGGAGATAGCTGAAGTAGATAATTCTATCCCTTTAGTTGCTTTTTTTTTTTAATTGTGTTCTTAGCTTGATTTATCTGAGCACTTGGTGACTTTCATTTCACGCTGGTTGTATTAAAGTAGCTGTCAAAATTATATGAAGCAATTGAAAATAATGACTGCATTTTGGTTTTTTTTTCTTTTGTTTGGGGTGCTTCTGGGTAAATTCTGAAAGGAAAATAATGTGCTAGCAGATGTTTACATGTAGTTAGTATACATAATAAAAATGTGGCACATTAACTTATTTTAACATTTAGATTTACATTTAGTGATTTGATTTTAAAAATATTTCCTTCCCAGGAAAAGAGAACTAGTTTTAGAGTATGGAATTTTGTGGAGTTTTCTTTTTTAGATCCGGTTAATTTTTTAAAATCAGATAATAATAGTATTTATTATTACTACTACTTTCATTATTTTGCTGACAAATATATAAAAGCCAGTCTCCTCTTGCCTTGTCATTTATCTAATTAGCAATTCTTTTACTTTCCTAACAGTTCGTCATATTACATTCTCTCTATTAAAATAGCTGGTGTAATTTCTGTCTTTTGAATGGACCTTAACTGATGTGATACAAAGACTATTAATTTCAGATACAAGGATTATTTTTTTTTAATTTGCAATATAAAATATATTATGAAGAGTCACCATTAACTAGCATTCATTACCAGGTTAAGAACTTCTTCCCTGGAAAGACTAGTAGTCTCTACAGTACTGTGTTTATAGTGTCTTTTGGTTAGTGGCAACTTCAAATCTGTTTTGCTATCAGGTTTTTCTAATGTGGGTTCTTGAGATTAGAGCTTTTGTTTTCTACTAGCTGAACTACTGAAAAATAATGTCTGAGTAGTAATATTGAAGAGAGGAAGAAGAGTTTGGCATTTTAAAACATATTTTCTGGTGGAGAAAATTGGTTATTTTAAGATGTTGGTATGGTACTTCAGTCTCCACAAAATCATATTCATAACCCATAGACATGGTTAACAAAGAGTATAGTCCCACACACTGAAGACTGATCAAGGTGTGTTCCTGTTTAGGCTTCTATTAAAAAACAAAAATCAAGTAACAACACCACCAAAAAAAAAAGGAAGGGATGAAGAAAGAAAAGGAAGAAAAACTTCACAGAATTAATACCAGTTATTTACAACTTCATATAACCTTTTAAGAAAATAGATGGGTTACTAACTTTTCACTTAGTTTAATAGATGTATTTAAAGAGGTAGAAGTGGTATAAATACGGAATTTTCATCCTAATTTTAAACATTTACTAGATTTTTAATAGGATTTTATTAAATGGCCATTATAAAAGAATGCAGCAGGAGTGCTGTTTTTAGGAAATAATTGTGTGTTCCTTTAGTCCTTTTTTTTTTTTACTCCTCGATTGTATAGCGTAATTTTTTAGAACTAGAATTAGTTTTTAAGAATTGGAAAGAATTAAGAACTGATTATTTATAGTTTCCTTAGATGTTATTAAAAAATCTTTCAAATACAGAAAAAGCTGCTCAGGCTACATATGTAACTGCAAAAATGTAATAATTGGTATTCTACTTTCCTTATCCAGTTTTTCACCAACAGAATAATGCAGTATTTTCACTTTTCCTTCCTGTTCTGTTTTAGAATTTATGACACTGTGGTATCAACACTTTCATTATTTATGCATACCTGTCTTGTATTTGTATCACCGTTATCTGTATGTTGACCAGATAAATGGATAACTGGATTGAGAAAAGAGATGTGTTTTTCTACTTTAAAAATCTTTGGGTCTTCCCTATCCCCACCATTTTGTTCTGTAGTATTTTTACCAGATGCCCTATCCTGACCTTAACTATTTGTAAAACAAATAGAGATCGCTGTTGACTGTTAGTAAAGAACTAGAGATCAAATTTAAAAACACATGTATTTTATCATAACCCCACAGTTAATGTACACATCTCGTTTTTCCCTCATCCATTTGACATATTTGAACTTTTTTAATGTCTCCAATCCCCTTTTTAACCACGTACATTGACCATGTACATTAAGCTAATGTACGGTAAAATGGCCAAAGGAAGCAGGGTAGCCATCTGTCCCAGTTTACACAGGACTGAGGGGTTTTGCAGATGTGGAATTTTCTGTTTAAAACTGTGGCAGTCCCAACCACACTAGGAGGAGTTAGTTGGTCATCCTAACGGAGGCAAGAGACAATCGAGAGAAGTGGAGGGGCTAAATATTAACAGCAGCATTCATTACTGGTACTGATCATGTGTATCTTCAGCCACCATTTGACTAACATAGTTTTAAGCCTTATCTTTGTGAGATTGCAAAAGGATGAAATTTTATTGAGCTTTTTCCGAAGTTCTTGCATAAGTCTTCCTTTGCACATTTACAGAATAGGGATACCCTACTTCCAGGGAAGCTGTGAAAATTAGGGAGTAGATTTATAAAATACTTCAGTATTTACTAGGTTTCCAGATATGCTAATGCACTGAGTACTATAATAGTCGAATAGGAAGTCATTTCCAAAGTCTTCTCTTTTATCCCTTAAACTTTTCTTTCCCAACTAGAAGTAGGAGTGATAAACAGATATAAAGGCTAGTTTGAGGCAAGGTGATGTCCTTGGAAGGAAAACCTGAAGCAGAAGGAACTACCAAAGCAGTGAATGTAGCTTTGGGGATGAAGTATTTTCTAGGTAAAGTATCTGTCATTAGTGGCTCTAATCCTCTTGAATATTAATATATTAATATTTGCTTCTCATGGATGAGTGATATGTACCTAGAGGGTATAGTGAAGTATAGAAAACTCTGTACTCCCTCATCTCAAAGGCTTAAATGGGGTCAAATAACCAACATATAAGAATTTAACTATTGTTTACAACATTATTGTGTTTAATTACTATAGGAAATGATTCATGTGAATACCTTCTCTCAAGTGGCAGATTTCTTGGAGAGAAAGTTTGGCAACCTCACAGCTGTATGATGCATAAGTACAAAATCAGGTAGTTTCTTCATTTTGTTGCTTGTATTCTTTTCTAAGATGGGTCTTAATATCTGCTAGAAAAGTGTTGGTGAATCAGGGAAAGTGATAGATGGTACGTCTACTATGTGATGGTAGAGAATTGCTGACAGGGTAGGAGTTAGGGGTGAGTCCAAAGGAATATTCTCGCTCTAAAGCATCAGGGAAAGCTTTGGACCAATCTGCTTTATCTCAGGTGAGAGATAACCAGGCCCAGGGCAATTGCCCGTGAATGAAGGACTCTTGCTTTGGGACTTGGATAGCTACCTCATGGAGTTATTCTGAGACAACGGATATAAAGCACTTACTATGGTTAGAGTACATCTGAAACACTTATTAGATGAGGGCTGTTATTATTGAGAGTTAGTTGATCATACACGGACTGGTAGGTTAAACAAACCTGGCCACCTATTTCTAAAGCAACATAACTGTGTATGTAATAATGCTGTACTACTTTCTTCACAAATTATGTGCTTTGAAAAGTGCCAGTATGCTGATTTTCCTTATTCTAATTGATGTCTTTGTTGATTTCAGTGAAGCGAAGAACTGCCTTGTAGATAAACATATTGCATTTATTGGAGATTCCAGAATTCGTCAATTGTTTTACTCTTTTGTAAAAATAATTAATCCCCAATTTAAAGAAGAAGGAAATAAGGTAAATTTTGTCTATTCATTTCATTAGCGTATTGTTTTAGAAGTTAGCCAACTGAATAGTTATAGGAGGAATGTGCCCTTTCACATTAACAAAAGGAACTATAAAATTTTACTTTGGTTTTAGGAAAGGTGGAGGGGGAAAACAGGGACAATTTGCCATAATGGGGAACATAAGAAAAAGAAGTGGCGGGTAAGGTATTGGCAAGCTTTTCATTGACTTAAACTTTTCATTTTCAGAAATATTAAAATTCTTTCCATGGAAACCTTTTTAAAAAATTGTAGAAAGAACAAAGAAGAAATATCCCTTATCCTCCTTTTAATATTTTGACATATTTCTTTTCAGACTCTTTTGGAAACAAAATTGTAATAGTTTAGCATGGACAATTTTATATCTTGCTTCTATCCCCACCACTTATCACAGTTTACCATATTATACAATCAATGTACGCATCTTCATAATGGCAACATATTATTGAATGGATATAATGTGATTTTATATAATCTTCCCTTTTCTTAACTTTTTGTAGTTTTCTAATTTTTATTTTACAATTTAAAAACGGACATTTTTGTGTGAAAACTTTGCTTTTTAAATTATTTCCTTAGGACGGAATCTTTACAATGCAAATACTAGTTTAAAGAATATAAATGCTTTTAAAATTATTGATTATATTGTTAAACTGTTTCAATCTATACTGTAAGTAGCAATGTACATTGGGACCTAATTTTCTGTAACCTTTCTGGCACTAGGCATTCATGCTATATAGTTAAAGTGACAGTGTAACAAATTTCTGCTCTTCTTAATTTCTCATTTTAAAAATATGTCTTTTTTTAAAAGCTAACAAGGATGAACATCTTTCTGTTAATCAGTTTGTTAATTAGTTAATTTGGGGGGAATTATCTCATCATATCTTTCTGTTTGTACATTTTTAAGTGATCTAAGGTTCTAATCCCTGCCTTCAGTTGCATGTGGTTGGGAGTGGGTAATGGCAAGAAGAAAAAAGTAAAGTACAAAAAGTTCAGAATTGTAGGGGTAATATCTCATGAATTTATGATGAAAATCTATCTGTACACATCAACTTGCCCAGCGGCAAGGAGTTGAAAAATCAGGGACTTAACAGCTTAAGTAGCTAGTTTCACAGTGATGATGGTAATGGATACTAAGTCTTTAGGAACTACTCCTTGTGAGAAGAGTCTATAGGCTATTAGAGATTTTGTCTACCAGGAAAAGCTAGTATAGATTTTAAAGCTGAATAATAGAAAATAACAAAGTCAACCTTTCATTTTATTTGGTATCTATAAATGTATTTTCCACTTGTATTTATACATACAAAATTATACAGAAGAGTTGAAACTATTTAATGACCTGAGATTCTTACAGTTTAAAGTAAAAAACTTAGTAAACATTTAAAAGCAGATGTCTGATTTAAAAAAACATTTTTAGTATTTCTAGGCCTAGAATAGTGTGACTCTTGAAAATTGGAATAATGTATTTGGCAACAGTTAGTTGAAAAAAATCTGTAATGGTTTAGTCTATAGCCGAAAGTAGGTACAATATGGTACATTGTTTCTGAGCTCTACGTTTCCAATTTTTATTTTCTAGCGGTTCCTAGTTATCCCACAATTATCAGACAAGATACATGTTATTTTATATGCATTTTAAAAAGAAACAAAGACAGTTTGTCACAGTCTTAAAGAGACAGTTATTGTGAAACTATTTAGATTAAACTGATAGTGGAACATTTGCCAAATTGTATTTTACTTATTCTCTTGTCTCTGAACACCTTGAGGACAGAGATTGTGTATCATCATTATTTTTTGAATATGTTTCTTGTGCCTGGCATGTTGTGAAGTTAATTTTTTTTTTTTTTTTAGCCTTGGTAATGGGATTCTTTAGGTGGAATAGGAGTATTGAAGATAATATTCTTTTGAATTTATTTTCTGTATTGGGGCAAATTTTTTAAAAAGGAAGCTTTAGAGCAGGATTTTCTTTTTTCAAATTATATTTTGTGGAAGACTAGTTCTGTATGAAGTTCTGGTCAAATAAGTTTGGGCAGAGCCAGATATCATATCCCCCTCTTAGATGGTTTTAATTTAGGCTAGGATATTAAAAACTTGAAAAGTCTTGCTGTAAAGAAACCTGTTTGTGTTACTTCCAGCCAGAGGGCAAGGTAGATACTCTGGGGGCCTCTTCCACTTCAAACCAACTAGATCCTAGATTAAAAAAATACTTGTTGATGTATTTCTAAATGGGAGACACACCCCCAAAAAGGAACAAACTGTGAGGCAAAACCAGAGATGGGAACAATAACAGTAGGCGTGCAACAGAGATTCAGGTTGCCCTAAAGACAGATGCCAGTGGCTGCAATAACCTATATGTAGAAAACTAAGCTTTGAGCCACCATATTTATCAATAGTAATATTGGGAGCCAGAGGACAGTAGACTAATAACTTTAAAGTTCTGATAGAATGTAAGTTTCAACCTAGAATTGTATCCCTAGCATACAGATTCCTCTGTTCTTGAAATATAGGACATTTTTCAGATAAACAAAAACTATGAGGGTTTGCTGCCACATTAAACTTATATTAAAGGGTTTTCTAAAGAATAAACTTCAAGAAGGAGAGAAATAATTCAGAAAAAAATGATCTGAAACAATGGTTAAAGAAAATAGTAAACTTGTATATAAATCTAAGCAGTGTCTGTGTAAAATAATAATGTCTTTTTACATTTTACAAAAAGACAGTACAATAGCATATAAATCAGAGAGAGATGACCACAATTAGTGTTCTAATGTCCTCTTTACTCTTTAAGGTATTATTTTACTTTTTTTTAATTCATCAACAAACTACACAATACACTTTAATATTTTATTTATTTTATTTTTGGCTGCATCAGGTCTTCGTTGTGGCATGTGGGATCTTCATTGCAGAATGCAGGATCTTTTTTTGTGGTGCATGGGCTCTTCCTTGTGGTGCACAGGCTCTTCCTTGTAACACATGGGCTTTTCTCTAGTTGTGGTGCGCGGGCTTCTCTCTAGTTGTGGCGCACGGGCTCCAGAGCGTATGGGCTCAGTAGTTGTGGCACGCAGGCTTACTTGCCCTATGGCATGTGGGATCTTAGTTCCCTGAACAGGGGTCCAACCCGCATCCCCTGCATTGGAAGACGGATTCTTTACCACTGGACCACCAGGGGAATCCCCAGGTATTATCTTACTTTAGAACTTAAGTTAATGATGCCCTTTAGTCCAAGGGCAAGGACTAAAAGGATAGAATTAAGGTGGGTAATTCCAAACCAGAAGAAGAAAAAAATTAAAACCAAACTCATCTAATACCAAATATAATGCACACATGTACATACACATGCACACATGCATATATATACTCTGATACACACACATACATATATATATGAACATTTATATGTACATGTAAAAATCAGTGTTTACATTTCATATGTATATAAAATATGTGTATGTGTTAGCTAGAAATCAAAAAGTAAGATAATAGAAACATTTATAATCAAAATAAATGTAAGTAGTCTAAACTCGTCAGCTAAACACAGATTTTCAGATTGATTTTTAAAAGAATTTTCTGCTGCTTAAAAAGATACCTAAAACAAAAAGACATAGGAAGGATTTAATTTAAAATGAGAAGAGATTTACCAGACAAATATTTATTAAAAAGATAAGTTGTATTAATATAAGACAAAATAGATTAAGAGGCAAAAGCATTATTGGGGATACTTTTTAGTGACAAAAGATTCAAATCACTAGGAAGATTTTGAATTATAGGCATTTAATAAATTAGCCCTAAAATAAATATATAAAGCCAAAGTTAATATGATTACAGTGAGAAGTTGACAGATTCTCTACCACAGTGGGAGAATTACTCACTGCTCATGCAGTTAATAATAGTGCAAGCAAATAAGTAAACATAGAGTAGACTTAATATGCTGATTTTACGAACTTATAGTTCAATACTTAAAGCATACACTAAGATATCAGAGAATATATTTTTTCAAAGCACACATGAAATCTTTTTGATCACATATTGGGCCATTAACCAAGTCCTGACAATATCAGAGAATTGGTATCATTCTCTCTCTGTTAGGTAAGTTCCTTTGTATTCTAACTTATTCTGATAAAAATTCTAGAATCCTACAGTAAATGTTCCAATGGTAAAATGCTAGACACATTTCCATTAAACTCAGGAAGAAAACAAGGAAGTCCATTATTGCTGCTTCAGTTCAATATTGTATTAGAGATCCTTAGCCAAAGAAAGATAAAGATGTAAGGATTAGAAAGAAATAAACTTGATATTTTATAATACAGTTATCTACACAGAAAATCCCAAAGAATCTATAGAAAATTTACTAGATGTAATAAAAATTTTAATAATATAGCTGATTATAAGGTAAGTATATGAAAATTAATTGTAATTCAATAAGGCTGTTAAAAATTAATTGCATATCTACTTGTCAGGAATATAGAGTTCAAAAATGTTATTTAAAATATACTATGTGCGGGCTTCCCTGGTGGCACAGTGGTTGAGAGTCCGCCTGCCGATGCAGGGGACACGGGTTCGTGCCCCGGTCCGGGAAGATCCCACATGCCGCAGAGCAGCTGGGCCCGTGAGCCACGGCCGCTGAGCCTGCGCGTCCGGAGCCTGTGCTCCGCAACGGGAGAGGCCACAACAGTGAGAGGCCCGCGTACCGCAAAAAAAAAAAAAAAAAAAAAAAAAAAAATATACTATGTGCAATAATAAAAAGCACATAGTACATAGGAATAAACATAGTAACTAGGGAAGGTGTATATGCAGAAAACTCATGAAATTTTATTAAAAGGCAATTTAAATATAATTAAATGGAAGTTATGTACTGTATTCTGGAATGGGAAGACTCAATATTGTAAACATGTCAGTTATTCTCCAATTAATCTATAGGTTCAAAAAATTCTAACAGGATTTGTTGTAGAACTTTACCAGTTCATTCCAAATTTTATATGGAGGGCAGTGGACCAAAAATAACTGCAAGAGATCTAAAGAACAAGGTAGAAAGGACTTCTCCAATATCAAGACCTATTTTAACTAGACATCTTTTAATTAAGAAAATGTGGTATTGGGAGAGCTAAACAAAGAAACCAATGGAGCAGAATATACAACTCTAAAATAGACACAATCATATACAAAAAAAACTTAACAGATATGCCATTGAAGATCCATAGGGATAGGAAAGTTTTTCAATTAATGATGCTGAGTCAATTGGTTATATAATGGAAAAAAGTGAAATTGGACCCTTACCTCACACCATCAAGTATAATCATTTCTAGGTGAATTTAGACTTAAATGTGAAAGTCAAAACTTTGAAACCTTTAGAAAAAAATATAGAATATCTTTGGTACCTCAGGTAGGGATAAGTTTCGTACATAAGAAACAAAAAATGCTAACCGTAAAATAAAAGATGAATGCGGGATTCACGTTCTTTATGTGTTCATCAAAAGATACCTTAGGGCTTCCCTGGTGGCGCAATGGTTGAGAGTCCGCCTGCCGATGCAGGGGACACGGGTTCGTGCCCCAGTCCGGGAAGATCCCACGTGCCACGGAGCGGCTGGGCCCGTGAGCCATGGCCACTGAGCCTGCACATCCGGAACCTGTGCTCCGCAACGGGAGAGACCACAACAGTGAGAGGCCCGCGTACTGCAAAAAAAAAAAAAAAAAAGATACCTTAAAGGAAAAAGACAACTATAAACTGGGAGACAATATTTGTTGCGTATATCCAAGAGATAAAAGGAACCAATTAATAAAAAAGACAACCCAGTAGAATAAAAAGAGGAAAGGCATGATCAGGTATTTCACAGAAGAGGAAATATAAATCCCAGTGTAAATCTAAAAGATGTTTAACCTCATTAGTAATAGGGGAAATGCAAATTAAGACCATAGTGAGATAGCATTTTATACCTATTTTAGTGGCAAAATTAAGTTTGACAATGGCAAAAAATATGGAGCCTAACAAGATGTATTAGAGAGGCTGTGTCTCAAACCACTAGTGAGGGTACATTGTTACAAACACTTCAAAAAATAATTTGCATTATTATGTGAGGTGAACATTTGTATAGTCTTATGAACATTTAGAACTATTACAGAAAGTGACTCATGTAAAGAGATGTTCAACAGGGTAACTATCAGTGCTGTTTATAATCTAGATTTGGTGCATTGTATCAATTAACCTAGATTCTAAAAAAATAACGAATATAATATTTGATGTGTATTGATAAATTGATATATAAAATGAAACTAAAGAGACATGACAACTAAATGCAGTACCTGTTTTTTCTTTTCTTTTTTATTGAAGTATAGTTGATTTACAATGTTGTGTAAGTTTCAGGTGTATAGCAAAGTGAATATATATATTTTTCAGAATTCTTTTACATTATAGGTTATTAAACAATACTGTGTATAGTTCTCTGTGCTATACAGTAGGTTCTTGTTGGTTATCTATTTTATATATAGTACTGTGTATATGTTAATCCCAAACTCCTAATTTATCCCTCCCCCCACTTTTTCCTTTGGTAACATTAAGTCTGTTTTCTATGCCTGTGGGTCTATTTCTGTTTTGTATATAAGTTCATTTGTATCACTTTTTAAATTCCACATATAAATGATATCGTATGATATTTGTCTTTGGTTCACATCACTTAGAATACTAATCTCTAGGTCCATCCATGTTGCTGCAAATGGCATTATTTCATTCTTTTTTATGGCTGAGTAATATTCCATTGAATATATGTTCCACATCTTCTTTATCTACTGCTTTGTCAGTGGACATTTAGGTTGCTTCCATGTCTTGGCTATTGTAAATAGTGCTACAATGAACACTGGGTGCATGTATCTTTACAAATTATGGTTTTCTCCGGATATATGCCCAGGAGTGGGATTGCTGGATCATATGGTAGCTCTATTTTTAGTTTTTTAAGGAACCTCCATACTGTTCTCCATAGTGGCTGTACCAAATTACATTCCCACCAACAGTATAAGAGGGTTCCATTTTCTCCACACGTTGTCCAGCATTTGTTTGTAAAGTTTTTTATACACCATTGAGTATGATGTTAGCTGTGTGTCATATAAGGCCTTTATTATGTTGAGGTAGGTTCTGTCTATGCCTATTTTCGGTAGAGTTTTTATCATAAATGGGTGTTGAATTTTATCAAAAGCTTTTTCTGCATCTCTTGAGATGACCATATGGTTTTTATTCCTAAGTTTGTTGATGTGGTGTGTCACACTGATTGATTTGCAGATATTGGACAGTCCGTGCATCCCTGGGATAAATATCACTTGATCATGGTGTATGATCCTTTTAATGTATTGTTGGATTCAGTTTGCTAGCATTTTGTTAAGTATTTTTGCATCTTTGTTCATCAGTGATATTGGCCTGTAATTTTCTTTTTTTGTGGTATCTTTGTCTGGTTTTGGTGTCAGGGTGATCGTGGTCTCATAGAATGATTTTGGGAGTGTTCCTTCCTCTGCAATTTTTGGAAGAGTTGCAGAAGAATAGGTGTTAACTCTTCTCTAAATGTTTGATAGAATTCACCTGTGAAGCCATCTGCTCCTGGATTTTGTTGGGAGTTTTTAGTCACAGTTTCAGTTTCAGTGCTTGTGATTGGTCTGTTCATATTTTCCATTTCTTCCTGGTTCAGCTTTGGGAAATTGTACCTTTCTAAGAATTTGTCCATTTCTTCTAGGTTGTCCATTTTATTGGCATATAGTTGCTTTCAGTAGTCTTTTATGATCCTTTGTATTTCTGTGGTGTCCATTGTAACTTATCCTTTTTCATTTCTAATTTTATCGATTTGAGCCCTCTCCCTTTTTTTCTTGATGAGCCTGGCTAAAGATTTATCAATTTTGTTTATCTTTTCAAAGAACCAGCTTTTAGTTTCATTGATCTTTTCTATTGTTTTCATCTCTATTTCATTTACTTCTGATCTGATCTTTATGATTTCTTTCCTTCTGCTAACTTTGTGTTTTGTTTATTCTTCTTTCTCTAGTTGCTTTAGGTATAAGGTTAGGTTGTTCATTTGAGATCTTTCTTGTTTCCTGAGGTAAGCTTGTATTGCTATAAACTTCCCTCTTAGAACTGCATTTGCTGCATCCCATAGGTTTTGGATCGTCGTGGTTTCATTTTCATTTGTCTCTAGGTATTTTTTGATTTCCGCTTTGTTTTCTTCAGTGATCCATTGGTTGTTTCGTAGCATATTGTTTAGCCTCCATGTGTTTGTGTTTTTTATACTTTTTTTCTTGTTAGTTGATTTCTAATCTCATAGCATTGTGGTTGGAAAAGATGCTTGTTATGATTTCAGTTTTCTTATATTTACCCAGGCTTGATTTGTGGCCCAGTATGTGACCTCTCCTGGAGAATGTTCCATGTTCACTTGAAATGAATGTGCATTCTTCTGCTTTCAGGTGGGATGCTCTATAAATATCAATTAAATCCAGTGGTCTGTGTGTCATTTAAGGCCTGTGTTTCCTTATTAATTTTCTGTCTGGATGATTTTTCCATTGACATACATGGGGTGTTAAAAGTCCCCCCATTACTGTGTTACTGTCAATTTCTCCCTTTATGTCAGCATTTGCCTTGTATATTGAGCTGCTCCTGTGTTGGGTGCATATATATTTACAATTGTTATCTTTTCTTCCTGGATTGATCCCTTGATCATTCTGTAGTGTCCTTCTTTGTCTCTTGTAACATTCTTTATTTTAAAGTCTATTTTCTTTGATATGAGTATTGCTACTCCAGCTTTCTTTTAATTTCCATTTGTTTGGAATACCTTTTTCCATCCCCTCACTTTCCTTCTGTGTGTGTCTCTAGATCTGAAGTGGTCTCTTTCAGACAGCCTATATACGGGTCTTATTTTTGTATCCATTCAACCAGTCTGCGTCTTTTGGTTGGAGCAGTTACTCCGTTTACATTTAAGGTAATTATCGATATGTATGTTCTTATTGCCATTGTTTTGGATTTGTGTTTATAGGTCTATTTTCTTCCTTCCCTCTTTTGTTCTCTCCTTTTCTGATTTGATGACTATCCTTAGTGTTGTGCTTGGATTCCTTTTTCTTTTTTGTATGTGTATCTATTACAATTTTTTGGTTTGTGGTTATCATGAGGTTTTGATAGCAGTCTATATATATACATGATTGTTTTAAGTTGCTGATATCTTAATTTCAAATGCATTTCAAATATCCTGTATCTGTACTTTCCTTCTCTCACAGTTACTGGTTTTGGTGTTATATTTGCATGTGGGTGTTTTGCTACCTTTACTCTATGTTTGCCTTAACTGGTGAGTTTTCCCATTTCATAATTTTATTGTTTCTAATTGTTGCCTTTTCTTTTCATCTAAAGAAATTCCTTTAGCATTTGTTGTAAAGCTGGTTGGGTGGTGCTGAATTCTTTTAGTTTTTGCTTCTTTGTAAAGTTTTTGATTTCTCCATCAAATCTGAACGAGAGCTTTGCTGGGTAGAGTGTTCTTCATTGCAGTTGTTTCCCTTTCATCACTTTAAATATATCATGCCATTCCCTTCTGGCCTGTACAGTTTCTGCTGAAAAATCAGCCGATAGTCTTATGGGGATTCCTTTGTATGTTATTTGTTGTTTTTCCCTTGTTGCTTTTAATATTTTCTCTTTGTTTTTAATTTCTGTCAGTTTGATTACTGTGTTTCTGGGCATGTTCCTCCTTGGGTTAATCTTATATGGGACTCTCTGTGCTTCCTGGACTTGGGTGACTGTTTCCTTTCCCATGTTAAGGGAAATTTTCAGCTGTTATCTCTTCAAATATTTTCTCAGGACCTTTCTCTCTCTTCTCCTTCTGGGACCCCTATCATGTGAATGTTGGTGCATTTGACATTGTCCCAGAGGTCTCTTAAACTGTCCTTGTTTTTTTTTTTTTTTCATTCTTTTTTCTTTTCCACAGCAGTGATTTCCAGCACTCTGTCTTCCAGCTCACTTACCTAATTATCCATTCTTCTGCCTCATTTATTCTGCTGTTGATTCTTTCTAGTGTATTTTTCATTTCAATTACTGTATTCTTCATCTCTGTTTGGTTGCTCTTTATATTTTTCTGCCTCTTTGCTATAAACTTCTTGTACCTTCTTGCTCTGTATATCCATGCTTTTTCTGATTTCTTGGATGATCTTTACAGTCATTACTCTTAACTCTTTCTCAGGTAGATTGCCTATCTTTGTATCACTTAGTTCTTCTGGGTTTTTTTCTTTTTCTTTCATCTGGAACATATTCCTCAGCCATCACGTTTTGTCTAAATTTCTACTTGTATTTTTATGTATGGGGAAGTTTAGTTATGTTTCTCGACCTTGGAGAAGTGGCCCCCTATAGGGGATGTCCTATGTGTCCCAGCAGTACACTTTCCCTCTCATTACCCAAGGTCCAGTGACTGGCTGGTCTCAGGGTAGGTTCTGACCTGCGTTTGCAGACTTGGTTCCACAGGCTGCCAGATCGTAGTTTTCTTGCTTCTGGTGTCTGCCTTATGGTGGGTTAATCTGGTCTAGATGTCTGTGCAGACTTCTGATGGGAGAGGCTGGTGCTTGCACACTGGTAAATGGAGCTGGGTCTTGGCCCTCTGGTGGGCAGGGCTATGTCAAGGGGCATGTCTAGAGGTGGCTATGGGCTTAGGAAGTCTTTAGTCAGCCTGTCTGCTGATGAGTGGGGCTGTGTTCCCAGCCTGTTGATTGTTTGGCCTAAGGTGTTCCAGTCTTGGAGCCTACAGGCTGTTAGGTGGGACCTGGTCTTGATGCTAATTACCCAAGAAAGATGTCTGTCTCCAGCAAGAGTTCAAGTAGAGGAACACTCCCCAATATTATACCACCAGCTTTTATGACCCCAGAGAGAGCTACAGATGCCCAAGCCTCCCAGGAGACCCTCCAAGACCAGCAGGTAGGTCCAGTCCAGTCTCTTATGAAGTCACTGTTTTTGCCCTGGGTCCTGGTGCTCACAAGACCTTATGTGTGCCCTCTAAGTATGCCCTCACAAGACCTTGTGTGTGCCCTGTTTCCCCCATTCCTGTGGAGCTACTGCAGTCAAGCCCCGCTGGCCTTCAAAGCTAAATGCTCCGGGGGTTCCTCCTCTCGATGCTGGACCCCCAGGCTGGGGGCCTGACATGGAGCTCAGAACTCTCATTCCTGTGGGAGAACTTCTGTGATACAGTTATTCTCCTTGTGGGTCACCCACTCAGGGTATGGAATCTGATTTTATCATGACTGTGCCTCTCCTACTGTCTTGTTGGGTTTCTTCTTTATGTTTTTGGGTGTAGAATATCTTTTTTGGTAGGTTCCAGTCTTTTTTTAATCCATGGTTGTTCAGCAGTTAGTTGTGATTTTGATGTTCTTGTGAGAGGAGGTGGGATCAAGGTCCCTTTTCTCCACCATCTTGTTTCCAGTCGGGTACACAATACCTGGTTTTAATTGAATTCTAGATTAAAATATAAGAACTATAGAGAAGACATTATTGGGCAATTAGGGAAAGTTGAACATGCACTGTATATTAAATTAGATAATATCAATGTCAAATTCTTAGGTGGGACTGTAGTTTTGCAGTTATGTAAGAGAATGTACATATTCTTTGGAGATGTGTATTTAAGGGTGAAATTGTTATTATGTCTGCAGTTTACTTTCATATGGTTCAGCAAAGGAGAAAAACTATGTATAGAGTGGGCCAAAAACTGCCTTCGGTTTTTTAAGTAAAAATAAAAGACACATTTTTCATTTTCACAAAGAATGTTATTGAACAGTGTGTTCACTCTTTTGTTCCACTACCTTCTGCGATTTTTCAGGCAACTTCATAATTCCATCTTCCCAAAACTTTTTATCTTTTTGAGCAAAGAACTGTTCCAGGTGCCTTTTACAGGCTTCTCGGGAATTGAATTTTTTTCCATTAAGAGAATTTGTAAAGACCTAAATAAATGGAAATCCAAAGGTGCAATGTCTGGTGAATACGGCAGATGAATCAGAACTTCCTAACCAAGCTGTAACAGTTTTTGCCAGGTCATCAAAGAAACGTGATCTTGTGTTATCCTGATGGAAGATTATGCATTTTTCTGTTGACTAATTCTGGACACTTTTCGTCAAGTGCCACTTTCAGTTGGTCTAATTGGGAGCAGTACTTGTTGGAATTAATCATTTGGTTTTCCTGAAGGAGCTCGTCATAGAGAACTCCCTTCCAATCCCACCATATACACAATATCACCTTCTTTGGATGAAGACCGGCCTTTGGTGTGGTTGGTGGTGGTTCATTTCACTTGCTGCACGATCTCTTCCATTCCACATTTTGTACAGTATCCACTTTTCATCGCCTGTCACAATTTGTTTTAAACACAGAACATTTTCATTACATTTCAGTAGAGAATTGCATGCGGAGATATGGTAAAGAAGGTCTTTTTCTCTTAACTTACGTGGAACCTAAACATCAAAGTGATTCATACAACCAGGCTGGTGCAAATGATTTCCAAAGCTTGATTTGGATATTTTGAGTATGTCAGCTATCTCCTGTGTGGTATAACACTGATCTCAATTACTGTTTTGATTTGATTGCTATCAACTTCAACTCGTCTACCTGACCATGGAGCATCGTCCAGCAAGAAATCTCCAGCGTGAAACTTCACAAACCACTTTTGACATGTTTGATCAGTCACAACACCTTCTCCATACGCTGCACAAATCTTTTTTTGCATTTCACTTTTTGAAATAATGAAGCATAATATGCCAAAAACGTCACTTTTTTTCTTCATCTTCAGTGTTAAAATGGCTACACAAGGGGCTTCCCTGGTGGCGCAGTGGTTGACAGTCCTCCTGCTGATGCAGGGGACACGGGTTTGTGCCCCGGGCCAGGAAGATCCCACATGCCGCCGAGCGGCTGGGCCCTTGAGCCATGGCCGCTGAGCCTGTGCGTCCAGAGCCTGTGCTCCGCAACGGGAGTGGCCACAACAGTGAGAGGCCCGAGTACCGCAAAAAAAAAAAAAATGGCTACAGAAAAATTCACCAATTTAGATATCTTTTTTTAAATGCACGCTGATACGATAGCTGTCACATAGAACCTAACAAAATTGTTTCGAATGAAGTTAAAGACAACTAAGTGCTACTAGAGCCACCTAACGGAAAAAACTGAACTAACCTTTTGGCCCACCCAATACATGTGGTGCGTAGAGACACGTGAAGCTAGTGTAGAAAATATTAACCATTGGTAAAAGGTATTAACTTTGCTATAAGAAGTCTGAAATTTTTCAAAATTAAAGTTGAAGTGAAAGCCAACACAACGGAACAGTATATCATTTGAAGATGCATATACATGTGACAAAACTGTATAATAAAAAAGAAAGCAAAATAAAATTCAAGATGGTTGTTCTCTTTGGGCAAAGCACGGAATTTGAGAGGGAGAGGGCTATATAGGTCATTCCATGTGTTGGTAGCATTCTGATTTGTGCCATGGATTCACAAGTGCTTATTTATTTTTACTGTGCCTTGTGACTTACATATATGTGATATATTATTTTGTATATAGCAAATGTTATATTAAAATAATAAAGGAAGCAAAGATTGAATTGATTGAATTAACTGTGCTATGCAAAAAGGAAAAAGAAATTTCATGACACACTATTTCTCTAAGAATTTGTTAAAGGTTAGAATGGAGTAGGAGGAGAACACCTATATGATTTTTCTCTGTCCCAGTATTTCCCAGACTTATTTGACCAAGAAAGCTCTTTTCATATATCATACCTTAAAGTTCTGTTGAATTAATGGCTTCAAGAGTCCTTTTGGGGAAAAAGGGTACAAATGAACTTATTTACAAAACAGAAGTAGAGTCACGGATATAGAAAACAAACTTATGGTTACCAGGGGATAGGGTGGGGAGGGATAAATTGGGAGATTGGGATTGACATATACACACTACTATATATAAAATAGATAACTAATAAGAACCTGCTGTATAGCACGGGAACTCTACTCAGTACTCTGTAATGACCCACATGGGAAAAGAATGGATATATGTATATGTATAACTGATTCACTGCTGTACACCTGAAACACAACATTGTAAATCAACTATACTCCAATAAAATTTTTTTTTAAAAAAGTCATTTTGGGAAAAGATGCTTAAGCAGAACTAATAAGAATTTTAAAATTTAGCTTGTTGATAAAAGCAAACTTTATTTCATTATAAAAAATACTGTCTGGTTAAATTAATGAAAACATTTCAACCTTGGTTTTAGGAAGAGAATTAGCTTCTTATTAACCACCCCTGTTCCATCCTGGATATTTAACTATGAAAGGATTTTTATTCTTTTTATGGAACACTTAGTTACAAGAAGTTGTAGTCTCTGGATTTTAATTTTTTTTCTACAACTGGACTATTTACTGTCTTCTAAGTGAAATCTACAATAAACTAGAGTCATATATGTCCATTCCTGTTTAGACAGGGCCTGTACTAGTATATTGGTGAGAATAGACTAGATGTTGGTGCAGCAGCAAACCATGCTACAATCTTAATACTTAGCACTGCTTGTCCTAGGTGGTTTGGCAAGGGGCTTTGCTCCATGCAGTCATTCAGCGATTTTTGCTATTGGAATTTTTACTATTTTCTAGTTGTACCATTTGGGACATTCAACCTCATCAGTCTCTGTATCAGGTTAAGGCAGAGACTAGAATTGCCCTGCGAACTTCAGCCTGGAAATGACCCATATTACGTCTAGCCATATTACATTGGCAGCAGTCGGTCTCTACCATAGATAATAATACTAGGATTAAATTTGAATCATGGGAAGCTTGGCAAAAAGATAATTTACATAGGCATGTTCACATACCTGCTTATTCATAGTTGGAGTTTTATCTTTACATCTTAGATGTTGAAGATCACATATAAACAGTTTAATATCACTTATTTTTTGGCAGTCTATGCAGGTCTTTTCCCCTTCAGGTTGAATGCAGTTAATTGGGATATGGTGTATAAATGAGTGAACAAAAGCAGCTAAAGGAGGAATTATTTACATACAGTTAATCTACACATTAATATTTCTCTGTTGTCTCTCCCCCTTTTTTATGGCAGCATGAAAACATTCCTTTTGAAGACAAGACTGCATCAGTTAAAGTGGTAAGTTCATATAACAGTAAGCTAAATGTTATAATGTTGAAACTATTCATTGGTTAATTTATTTGCAGATCAGCTAATGCTTTGAACATGCTAAATGTGTTTCAGTGTATTGGGAGTAGATAAGTAGATTAAGGTAATTTCATAAATGTGTGCACTATTTTGTGTAATAACATAGAAAATTTGGTCTCTCAGATTTTTATCCAGGAAAAAATAATCTTGTACGTTAATTTGAAACCAGTATGTATTTAGGATCAAAGTTCATAAAAGAACATATATTAATTTCTTGAATTCCCAGTCACAGGTGACTTCTAGATACTGAGAATACAGATGGAGATCAAGAGAACAATGTCCTAGATCTAATGGAGTGTATGAGTCATTATAGTTTTCTACGTGCAATTAAACATGGGATAAGGATAGCAAAAAGGAAAAAGTGGGGCATTAGAAATGTATAGAACAAGGAATTATTAAAAGTAGTTTTTCTCCTTGAGGAAATAATGTTTTAACTGAGGCCTCCAGCTAGTTAGGCTTAGGGGGAGAATTTATGAGCATTACAGGCAGAAGGAACAGGAACAAAGCCCTGGAGAAAAAGGAGCACATAGAGCATTGCAGGAGCTGAATGAGAACCAAAAGGACACTTAGCAAGGGGGAAAATGGCAGGAAAAAAGACAGAATGTCTAGGCAGAGGCCAGATCCTGCAACTTCTTAGGAATTTTAAGGACTTTGGAATTTATTCTCAGGGCATCTGATTGAAAGTCCTTGAATACTTAAGCAGGGGTGTGGCAAGATCAGATTTAAAATTTTAAAACATTACTCTGACTAAAATGTGGGGAATATTTTAGAGAAAAGCAAAAGTGGACATAAGGAGAACTATTGTGAGACCCTTACCAAAATGGGATGAGAGATGAAGATATTGTAGATAAGGTAGTGTTTTACTTTTAAGTACTCTATAAGAGATGTTAAAGTTTAGTTTGAATGGTGCATACAATATTTTCTTTGACTTCTTTTCTTACATTTCTCTTTTAGGATTTTCTGTGGCATCCAGAGGTTAATGGTTCTATGAAACAGTGTATCAAAGTGTGGACTGAGGTCTGTATTTGAAAATATAGGCCTTGCTGGTTTTGAGCAATCACATTTTGAAAACTCATTCTCGCATACTCACCTGTCCCACTCTCCTGTACTTTATACCAGCCTTTTTGATTTCGACCATACTGGGTTGATTATCACTTTACTGAGAGAACAAAGTTTTGATCCAATGCCTCTGTTATCACCATTCTAACCCTATGGTGATTATGCTTATACCACACTTTACTGATTTAAAACTTTCTGTTACTGTTGTAGCTCAGTTAATTCAAACTCAGATCATCTTTCTAGCACTATATACATTCTCTTGAGCATTTGTCCACTTTGTTCTGCAAACTCATGTCCTGATAACTTCAGGAAACTTTTTTTTTTTAATATCCTGTTTTCTTCCCTTTTATCATTATATTTGTGACCTAAAAGTCAAGCCTAATTTGTTTTGGCTCGTAATGTTTGGAGTTAAATTAGATATAAGGCAAGTATGCTGTTAACCTCAGAAAACCCCTAACTTCTCACAAGCCCACTTTAGAACTTCCACAGTCTCTCCGTATAGCTCTTTATCAGTCCTTTATTTAAACCTGTATTCTTTTCCAGAGGTATTTGCATTTGGGATGGATAAAACAATATTCAATTTTGTTGACCTTGTTTTGCTTAATTACTTGTGTTGCAATGATATTTTTCTTTGCTTCTTTTCCCAATAAGTGTTTAGTACGGCAACCAAATAGACTTTGGTAGGATCCAGTGAGAACCTAGTCAACATTTTTAACTTTGTTTCTTTAAGAAAATGTTTAAGTTTTCAAAAAACAAACATGCAGACAACTTCTAGAATTCAACTTTCTGGAAAATTGGGATCTCACATAATTTTGTTTTTATTGATGTGTTTTTAAATGTCCAGAAGTATAATGTTATGAGTATATTTCAGATGATTTAAACATGCATTTTACCTTTGTGCTGGACCTGAAAGTATATCCATTAAAGTAGTAGAAATTCACAGTTAAACAAACATCAGTGTAATATAATTTATAAGTCAGGCAAGATCACAAAAAGCCTTTGTTATTTACTAACCTGGAGATATATTGCATATTCAGATCTTCTGTTCTTATAATTTGCTAACACTAGTTTTTGGAGCTTTAGATTCTGTTGTAAAACTCCTTGTGATTATTGGGGGAGAGGAAAGATTCAACTTATTTGGATAGATGGCCATGTAGTTACCTGAGATTGATTAGTTCATTGGTTTCAATCAAAGAGTATGTATGTATGTATGCATGTATTTATATATTTATTTTTTAATAATTCCATAATAAGCTGCTAGATCCTGAGAATACAAAGTTGTATATTTTTATTATGTATGTACTGTTACTAGCTTTGTTCTAAGTATTAGGAATGTGACTGGGAATTAGCCCCAGTCTCAGGCCTTGAGGAATGTGCAATCTAGTAGATAGTGACTTTCTTATGAATAAAGGTATGATAATATGAAGGGTAACAATAGAACTGAGCACAAAGAACTATGAAAGCACCATGGATAGAGGCACTTAGGATGAGGGTGGTTTAGAGTAGTGAGGATCTAAGAAAGCTTTACAGAGGAGATAATATTTCTAGAAGAACAGTGGATTAGAAAGATATACTTATGAACTGAAATAGACTTATAGGCATAAAAGCAAAGTTGAATTTAAACAACTCTACTGTTATCCAACAGATATTTATAAATCAGCTGCCATATTTTAGGCACCAGGCTAAACACTGTTGATACCCTGGTTAACATAACAGAGTTCCTCTCCTCAAAGAGCTTCTAGGTGAGTGGCAGATATAGGTAATTAAGGAAACCAGCAATTTAGATTTAATTCTACAGGTGAACAGTAGTCATTAAGTCTGAGCTACTTAGATGGATTTGGGGAGTCTTGGTATGGAGTGAGTTGATATTTGAGGTGACTTGAATAGAAATAATTGAATAAGAAGCAAGTATAGATTAAAGAAGAGAGTGTAGAAATGGAACTATAAAAAAGATTATTAGAGGAGGTAGTAAAAGGGGTAAGAAGAAAAGCAGAAGAAGAATAACTAATATTACACACAGAGAAGGAAAGAGTTTTAAAAAGTGGATAGTGTCACTTTAGGAACTATATAGGGTAGAATGAAACTACAGGACTTGGCAATTCAGAGTTCATTAATGGGCTCTGAGGGCAGTTTTAATGGATGGTTAATTCAAAATCAAAACATGGTAAGTTGAGGCATAAATGAGAGATATAGAAATTAGCATAGTGAAAGCGGAATGCTCTTCCAAGTAATCTGTTGGTCAGGAGTGTGAACGGCAAGAATTTGACAGTGAGACGAGATTGAAGGAGCATTTTTTGCGGATAAAGATGATTTAACATTTTGTGGATTGAAGGAAGAAAGAAGAGTAGAGAAGGATGAAATGGATAAATCAGGAGTCTGAGGAGATAACTTATGGATATAGCTCCAGAAGTAAAAAGGGAGGAGATATAAATGCAGAGCAATGGGTTAGCCATTAAGCAGAATAGGAACATATTTTGTTTACTCTCCTGTCAGAGGAAGGTAGACTGGGTGAGCATATGGACAAAGTTGTAAGAATGGAGGAAGGAAGGCAAGAGCACACAAGCCAGATGAATTCTGTTTTCTCTGTGAAGTTTGAGAATTAGGCTTTATGCCAAAAGTGAGGAGGACAGGAGGGACCTGTGTAAGGAAAAAATGATTTGGGATAACCACTGTGAAGAGTGAGAAAGGGAGCCACCTACAGATGAGGAAAGTTTCACTAAAGTAGCAATGTAAAATGGAGCATGCTAGACTGGAAACTGGAATATCTCTGACAAGAAATAGATTAATTTCGTTATTTTCTCTGCTTTCATAGTTTTCTCCACTGAGCATGTTTTAGCTTCATAATGAGACAGTAACTGTCACTTCTATTTTTATATATGGGTTGGACTTTTTCTGATTTCTTGTTTTTAATTGTTTCTTGTGCGCAAGAAACAATTGTGCATTGTTTGATTGTGTGATTGTATTATCAGATCTTCTATGTTGTGGAAGATGCATTGAACCCAGTAGTTGGAAGACTTAAGTTCTGGCTTTGTTCCTGCCAGGCCTCAGCAATAGCTATAAACCTTTCTGAGTCTATCGCCTTTTTTTTTATAAGATATGTATAATATCTTCCTGCCTATCTAACAAGTGGCAAGAATCTATATTAAAATGAGCTAATTTAAGAGAAATACTTAGTAAATTACTAAGTACTATATAACTGATAGTATTATTAATAGTATAATTTGTACTAGGTGAGGATCTCTACCAAATTTCTCATTTTTTCCCACATTATGGTCTATAATAATTATCAGTTTACTGTTAAATACATACTAGATTGGCTTTCCCAAAAGATCATGTTTCTTTAGAGCACTGCATTTTATTTAACACTTAAACTGTATACCCTTTAGGCTTCCAAGAATACTTTTTAATTGGCTGACATAATATACTAGAGCTTTACACAGTTTACTCAGAATTCAGACTGTGTTAGATTTCAGTAGTGTTTTTTTGTCTTTGTTTTTGTTATAAAGAACACCAGAGAATTAGCCATACAAGCCTCATGCCATCCTGTATAGTCATATAACCATGTAAGGTTTTAGGCATGGGGTGTCCATCTTGTAACAAGAATCTGATAAGGAACCCTAGAAAATTAAGATGCATTTAAATGGAAGAAGAACTTAAATTTAAGGGAAAAAATTAAGGGATATTACTTGCGTTAATTTCCTGAACTGAATATAACACTATTATAAAGACTTTTCTTTCTTCAGGATTCTGTTGCAAAGCCCCATGTGGTTGTAGCAGGAGCTGCCACAGTAAGTTATTATCTGTATTCTTACATAATGATTTTTGTTTCATACTTAAGAACATGCTAAGAAAAAATTAACTTATGTTATATAGAATTCTTGATTATACTTATATTTTAATTCCTATTTCTATTAATTAGATGGATAATTTTTTTAAAAGATGTGAATGAACTTAGGAAATTTGATGGTAAATGTCAATATTATTTTATATCTAAAATTACATTCTTCTTGAACGTTATACATTGAAAGTCTAATTTTATATCAGCTTTTTATAACTGCCTTCATATATTTCATGAAATAATTTGACCATACTTTATTCTAATATTGAATAAGAATGGGAATTATCTTAAAATAACCTTTGTTACAACAGAGGAAATGATATACTTTAATTTTTCTGTGACAAATAATTAATGTTTAATTTTTACTTCCTCTTAGTGGTCTATTAAAATTCACAATGGCAGCAACGAAGCACTTTCCCAATATAAAATGAACATTACCTCCATAGCACCACTTTTAGAAAAATTGGCAAAGACTAGTGATGTGTATTGGGTCTTACAAGGTAAGGGATAAGTAATGAAAAAATGTCATTTTGTATATATTTTGAGGTATAGGTTTCTATTTTCTATTTCAAGAAGCAGAATTACTACTTTATGAGAATAAATTTTGAAATAAGATTTGAAAAATTAGAATAAATTTGAGCTATTTGCTTTCCTGTTTTGAACTTAAGGAATAGACAGACTAATAAATACAATAAGTAAAAAAAAAATTAATAATAAATAGAGAGATTCTCCAAGGAACCTTAGCAGGTAGAACAGCTGCAGAGTATAACAAAGAGAATAAGTCCTAAAGGCAAATAAGATGTTTGCCTCTGATTTTTTAATTTCTTACCAAGTAATACTTATTGTGATTGGGAAATAGAGAAAAAATTGTCTGGTTCATAATATTAGGTTCATTGGAAGTAAATATTCTTTGGAATCGACAATATATTTAAATTCAAACCAGCTAGCTTATACTTGGTAATGAAATTCTTTAAGAGAAAGTTGACATTAGATCAAGTCATTTCAGGAGTTTATTGAATGTCCATTGTTTAATGCCTAGCACAATATGAAATGCCTTGGGTATTTTAGCAATTCAAGTTGTTTGTCAGAAACTCTTACGATTGTTTCCAAGTTTAATGTCAAGCTGAGAGAAACAACACGGTGGTGATAATCTCTTCCAAAATCCCTATTTCATTTACAGACTCATTGTTAACCTTTCTATTACTAAAGTGAGGAAAAAGTTAAATTTAAATGATTTATGGTACGTGATAAAAGACCTCGATCCTTAATAATATTACCTCCTAATTGTGTGAACAAAGTTTGCAAAATGAATCAGCAACAGGAGGAAAAAAAGATTGGCTGCTATTCTTAATTAGGCCATCTTCCATAATCCAGTTTTAAACTCCGGTTACCTGCTATAACCCAGCATCCAAAATTTTTAAGCTCTTAAGACATGCTAGAACATAAAAATGTTTCCTGAAAGCTATGTACCTAAGAGAGAAGAGGTATAAAAGTTCTTTAACTTTAAGAGGGTTATGGATTGATTCAAAAATTGAATACAAGATAGGAAATCTATTGCAAACCTTGGCCAACTTTATTTTAAAATGAATTATTAAGTGCTTGGAGTTCTCTGAACTTTAACAACAAAATATGAAATGCAGTTAACTAACTTGAATGATTATAATTTCTACCAGTAGGGATTTTTAAGGGTATTTTTAAAAATATGTTTCATGTGCAGATCCTGTTTATGAAGATCTGTTAAGTGAAAATAGGAAAATGATCACTAATGAGAAGATAGATGCCTACAATGAAGCTGCAATCAGTATTTTGAATAGCAGCACCAGAAATTCTAAATCGAATGTTAAGATGTTCAGTGTTTCCAAATTAATTGCTCAAGAAACCATCATGGAATCTTTGGATGGCTTACATCTTCCTGAATCAAGCAGAGAAACTGTAAGAATTCTTGTATCTGTCAGTACAGACTGTAATATCTAATTGGTTATAGCTATATGTCACTATAATGTAACAAATAATTTAATTGCAGTCTTAATTAGTTGCAGTTATTCTATCTAAACATAGATCTAGAAATAATTTTGCTTTCCATCACTTAGCTGAATATATAAGTGAGAGTTTTAGTATACTCTAAGGGAGAAAGTTACGGAAGGGAGGAAATGCGACTTCATTTAGTGAGTGCTAGTTACTCTTAATATCCCTTGTTTCATATAAAGCTTATAAGTTCTCAGCACACTCGTGTTTGAAAACTACTGCTTTATATTCTCTTAGCCTTGAACCTTAAATTTACAAGATTAAACTTCTGTGAAGGGCTTCCCTGGTGGCGCAGTGGTTGAGAGTCCACCTGCCGATGCAGGGGACACGGGTTCGTGCCCCATTCCGGGAAGATCCCACATGTCGCGGAGCGGCTGGGCCTGTGAGCCATGGCCACTGAGCCTACGCGTCCGGAGCCTGTGCTCCGCAACGGGAGAGGCCACAACAGTGAGAGGCCCGCGTACCGTTAAAAAAAAAAAACTTCTGTGAAGAGCACATTTTTTTAATATGTAGAATGATTTTTATTATTTCCTTCTAGTTCTGATACCCTAAACATGATTCAATGTACAAAGTAGATACTGAACAAATCCAGATTGATGGGTGGAAAAGGATTTTAGGTTAAGTACAAAAGAGAGCTGCATAATTATAAATTTTCACACATAGTACAATAGATGTTACTTAGAGTTATTGTTTTCTTATAAAGCAGTTGTTCTTAACCTTTTTGAGGATCACATAACCCTGTATCTGATTAAAAGTAATGGTTGTATTCCTCTCCTGAAGAAAAATGCATGTCTGCATACACACACACACACACACACACACACACACACGGTTCTCCATATTTTTTCAAGGCTTTGTGGACTCCCTGGAACTGGTTAAGAACCTTGGGATGGAGTTTGTAGGCTAGTATCTGCAAGAGTTCCAGGCTCAGAGTCTCCTGAAGTCTCAGAGCTAAGAGAATGAGATTTTCTAAATAACTGAGTACTTTGAATGTTTTAGGCTTAAATAATATAATCATCTTAAGAGTTCTAGGGGTACCTAAACTATACAGTTTTCATAAACTAGATTTGACTGAACCTTCAACTAGAAATACTTAACAGCTTGCCTAAAATATTTTTATTATAATGAAACCATGTTGAAGATTCTACACCTCATTTAAAATTAGAAATCTTAAAACGGTTGAATCCTAAGTGGTCCATAAACTGTAAACCAAATGAAGGGCATATTATAAATACTGTTAGCTAAGAATTAATTATTTTTGGTGGCCGTTATTTTATATTCTTTTTTCACATCTAAAGACTGGGACTCTATCTTAAGTATCTTGGTATCTTTTGTATTGAAAATCTGCTAATTAAATTTCTTTGGTCCTTGACATCTGTCAGTATTTTTGTAACCAAAGGTCACAGCCCATTAACAGCCATGAAATCAGCATTTTTTTTCTTTTTTTAAAGAATAGAATGGAAAAAAGTCAGATGCATTCCAAGTAGTAAGGATAGGTATTGTTTCCCATATATGTGTTCTGAGTCCCATTATAAAATGAATTTTTCATTACGGTTAATAACCCAAGAAGTTGGAAAAACCCTGAACTAGTTATTTACAGATTGAAGGAATACCATTATTTACATCAGTGTTTGGGAAATGGTAGCAAAAAGTACAAAAGCATTTTGGTTTCAGTGCTGAAACGGTAGTATTCACAGGAGAAAATCTAATGGGAAATACATTACTGACAAGATAATAATGAAATAACTTGGTTTTTTCACAGAGTGCAATGATTCTTATGAACGTGTATTGCAATAGGATTTTGAAGCCTGTAGATGGTTCCTGTTGTCAACCTCGGCCTCCTCTTACTCTCCTACAGAAGCTAGCTGCTTGTTTTTTCACTTTATCTATTATTGGATATTTAATTTTTTATATAATTCATCATAACGCTCATCGGAAGAATAAGCCTTGTACTGATTTGGAAAGTGGAGAAGAAAAGAAAAATATTATCAATCCGCCTGTGTCTCCATTAGGAATACTTTTACAGTCTTTCTGCAAACTTGGCCTGATCATGGCTTATTTCTATATGTGTGACCGTGCAAATCTATTTATGAAGGAAAACAAATTTTATACACATTCAACTTTCTTTATTCCAATTATCTACATCTTGGTTTTGGGAGTATTTTACAATGAAAATACTAAGGAGGTAAGAGTCATTTTCTTTTTAGTTCATCTTATCCTTTTCATCTCATTACAAAGTGTAGATTAAGGAAATAGTATTTATCATGCCATAATATACAAACATTTACATATATAGAAGAGAATGAAGGAATATTGCAGCAGTACTTCACTTAGTGGACTCTTAACTGTTGCTTTTTTGAAACAGTTTGGAGAAAGATCATAGTTTCATAAAGATGGTTGAAAAGTTGGAAAATAATGACCTGTGAAAAAGATATCATGACTTGGTGTCATTTTGCCTGCTTGAGGATGGAGAAAGTTGAGGTGCTCCCAATTTTGTAATGGTCTTCAAACATGAGATAGTATTATCATTTATAAGTTAAAAACATATAATTATACTAATAAACACTTTTTATATTTATATGTTTATATAGTCAGACATGTACACACAAATTAGAACTTATATAATAATGTGGGCACTGTTCACAATATTCTGAATTCCTATTTTAGTATTACTGTAATTGCTCAGAATATTAATATAACTCCTTTATAAGTCATTTAGTTGAATTAATAAATTCTGTTGTAAGATAACTTTCATATGAGGATGATTAATCAGTTCTTCATTTCCAGTGGGAATATTCTAGAGAAAATAAAGTATAATAAAGGAGCTTTTTTCCCCACAATAAAGTATAAAAGAACTGTAAGATCTTTTCTAACTGAAATTCTAAGATTCTCTTAAAGAAAATTATTAAATGCCATTTTTTTAGATTTACAAACATATCTGTCATAGTTTAAAAGTAATCTTAATATAAAACCATAAGTATCAACTTAAATATTTAAAGTCTCTTTTATATTCATTTCCAAATTCATATTATACTTTAAATAGTTTTATTATCTCTTTTATCAAGAAATAAAATGACAATCTTTAACTGATTTTCCCCCAACGTTCTTTTGAAAGAAGCATTAGCTTTATATCCTATGAGAAAAATGTTAACGTATTTAATGTATACTGTCCAAATAATAGCTTCATGATGAATTTTAAAGCAAATTTTGATTCTTTTACACAGACTAAAGTGTTAAATAGAGAACAAACAGATGAATGGAAAGGCTGGATGCAACTTGTGATTTTGATTTATCATATTTCTGGCGCAAGTACAGTAAGTATTTTGAATTTAAGTTCTGAAAATATAGGAAATAATGTCACTTTAATGTTTCCTTAAGGGCACCAATTCTTTTGTGTTTTATATTCTCTACCATTTGGAGACCATTCTTATTTCCCACCCAATTTTTCTGTCTTCCCATTTTTCTCCTACCATCTGACTCTTTGAGAATGTATAGTCTTAAAAGCAAAATAATTATTTTTTAAAAGATAAAGCAGTAATTTATATTTACTTTGCCTTAATTTTAAGGTAGTAGGAACAGCTAATAATCTAAGGGTATTGTTTCATGTCCTTCTGAACAACTAAAGTTATCAAGAAACTTTCTAGATGATACTTAATTGCAAAGGATTTAGAATAGGCAAGTTACTATTAAAAGAAATCAAATTAGATGATTATATTTTATATTCTATCCTTCACTGTATGTTAGGAAGTTTGACCAACCATTTTTATATTTTTGAAGTTTAAAAACTTAGAACTCTCTTGCCGCAGTATTCAGAGTACTCAGATACCCATGGTCTGCTATTGTTGACCATGTATTATGTGCCATACTTCATAAGTATTACCACTTCCATGAGATGGAGGACCCTTCCTTTGCTCACCTAGTGCCCTCTGTACCTGGACAAAATCATTTTTCCCTTAGCCGTAGGTGTCTTTTTATGTCTTTTAGACTTTGGATTCTCATGACTTGGGGACATCTTGGATTTGGTAGGGGTAGAAAAAATGTGTTCAGAATTGTAACATACAGCTACATACATTTAAAACACACTTTTAAGAGTAAACCTAGGTATCTAATAACCACTTTCACACAAGTTTTTATAGGGAAGATACAAACTGATTTCTATAAAATATGTTTTAAAAATTTAACAAGTTCTTTCATAATTTGGGAACTACTGAACTGGTTTTTATTGCTTTATTTGCTTATATAAAGCACACATCTGTAAACAGTAACTTAACATAGAATCAGTGATTCCATTTAACATTGAGTCAATGTGGAGATAATAGGGGAGTGTTGCCCAGAAAGGAGTATTTTGAAATTTCCATTGCAGCAGTTAAGAAGATGAATAATACTAGGGTTTTTCAGATATCTCTAACAATTAGAAAATACTAACGTTATTCTTCATTAAGTCTCTTTATTATTTTCAAAAATTACCGGTGATTTCATGGATGGCTCGTTTGAAGGGCAAAAGGCAGAGGAAGAGGTATAATTTTTACTGAAATTGCATGGCTATGATATGTATATTTGTGACAACAGTAAAACTCCTGTGACACTGCAGCTGAAGGGGACCTAGTGAATTCAGGTAACTGTGGAAGAACCAAGACAATAAAAGAGATCCAAAGCAAGGAGAGATGAAGATAGTAAGAATTAGTTCATAAGCCCAGTTCAGAATTTGTAGGATAAATTTAGCAGATTTTCTAAAAAGATGAATATTGAATCATAGAAATATCTCTGACATATGAAGAAAGATTAGTTTAATTTGAAGGGGGGTGGGGAGAGGGTTTTGAGAGAATGCCACTTAAGACATAATTAATTGCTGACATAGAAAGGGTAATAGTACTGTGTAAAAAAAAAAAAAAATCAGATAGAAAGAATTAATGACAGATTCAGTTCTTTAACTCATTGATTCCAGAAAAGATTTGGATCATAAAAGAATGAAAGCAATTTGGCATTCTATTATAATTATTTCTCAAGCTAGCATTCTAATACATCTTAGACTATATCCCAGTACATTCTAAGTTACAGTTTAAAAACATCTGTATTCTGGAAGGACATTACTTTTCATTAACAGATTAACAGTTATGATTAATTAACATATCCCTGTTCGTTTATATAGAATTTTGTGGTTAAAAATTACCTGTATCTACACTGGCAAAGCATTATTAGCATGGGTTATAATGTATTTGAGGACTTGATTCTTTTAATTACCTAATCTTAATGCTTTTTTATTTTGAGTAAAATATGTCAGACTTTAGTTGTGCCATGTTTTTATAGTAAAATAGAAACTATGTCAAAAATTACAGAGAATTATTAAAATAATCCAGATGGTCTGGCAGATTGCAATTGTTGGTGTAAACATTCTTTTAAACATAACATATCAGATATGGATAAAATATTGTGAATTAAATACAGAGAGTGCAGCAAGTTAGGTATATACAGTAGATGATTTTGTGTTCCATTGTGGGTTTTTCTCCTTTGAGAGTTTGTAAATAACTTCCATGAAGGGACCTAAGTGAAAGGTCTTAAGGGAAAATATGTGGGGCTAGAAAAAGAAGAGAACCAGCAGTCAGCCTATTAATTCTAATGAAATTGGATTCTCAATACACTTTTAATACTAAAATTTTGTTGTAAGTAATACTTGACTCCTGAAAAACAAAAAGGAAAACAATTTGAATTAAAGGAGACTAAAGCGGAATGAAAACTAAATGCAATGTGTGATTCTTGGTTCAAGGTTCCTAAATCAAAAAAAAATTTTTTTAATCGTAAAGGATATCACTGGGACAATCAAGGAAATTCATATATGGATTATACAGTACATACTATTATATTTAATTTCATGGGTATTATAATGATAATATAAGAACTATACAAGAAACTATTCTTTCTTCTTAGGTGATACTTGCTAAGATATTTAGGGATGATGGTCTAAATTTGCAGACACATGGTCTGCAAATACTTTTAAATAGTTCAGCATGGTAAATAGTTGTTCATTGTACTATTCTTGCAACTTTTCTGTTGGTTTAAAATATCTTAAAAACTTGGGAGAAGTATTACATGAAATTTGTAATAATCCAACATAGGTAGAAACTTGGCAAATTGTTCTGATAGTGCTAAATTCAATTTAAATGGTTGTATTTACTGTTTAAATATAACCAAGTCTCAACACTGTAGGCCCAGACTCAGTCTTGAAGGGGCTCGAAAGCATGCGTTATGGAGAGTGGTTCAAGTAATTGGGAATGGTTAGCCTCGGTTGACATCTGTTTTCAACTATTCATAGAACTATCAGATGTAAAAGTGATTAAGTGTGTGCATATGGCTCTAGAGTTAGACTGTCCATTTTGGTGGCCACTAGCCACATGTGGCCATTGAGCACTTGAAATGTAGCTAGTCGGAATTGAGATGTGCTGTAAATGTGAAATATATATGAGATTAAGTATGATTAATTATGGTAAATGCATATAAAGTTCAAAAGCTTAGTATGAAAAAACACGAAATATCATGGTATATGTCAGAATGATAATATTTTGGATATATTAAATAAAATGTGTTTATTAAAATTATTTTCACTTAATTCTTTTTTTTCATATAGGCATTTTATTTTATTTTTTAAACATCTTTATTGGGGTATAATTGCTTTACAATGGTGTGTTACTTTCTGCTTTATAACAAAGTAAATCAGTTATACATATACATATGTTCCCATATCTCTACCCTGTTGCATCTCTCTCCCTCCCACCCTCCCTATCCCACCCCTCCAGGCGGTCACAAAGCACCGAGCCGATATCCCTGTGCTATGCGGCTGCTTCCCACTACCTATCTATTTTACGTTTGATAGTGTATATGTGTTCATGCCTCTCCCTCGCTTTGTCACAGCTCACCCTTCCCCCTCCCCATATCCTCAAGTCCGTTCTCCAGTAGGTCTGTGTCTTTATTCCTGTCTTACCCCTAGGTTCTTCATGACATTTTTTTCCCTTAAATTCCATATATATGTGTTAGCATACGGTACTTGTCTTTTTCTTTCTGACTTACTTCACTCTGTATGACAGACTCTAGGTCTATCCACCTCATTACAAATAGCTCAATTTCGTTTCTTTTTATGGCTGAGTAATATTCCATTGTATATATGTGCCACATCTTCTTTATCCATTCATCCGATGATGGGCACTTAGGTTGTTTCCATCTCCTGGCTATTGTAAATAGAGGTGAAATGAGCATTTTGGTACATGACTCTTTGAATTATGATTTTCTCAGGGTATATGCCCAGTAGTGGGATTGCTGGGTCATATGGTAGTTCTATTTGTAGTTTTTTTAAGGAACCTCCATACTGTTCTCCATAGTGGCTGAACCAATTCACATTCCCACCAGCAGGGCAAGAGTGTTCCCTTTTCTCCACAGCCTCTCCAGCATTTATTGTTTCTAGATTTTTTGAGGATGGCCATTCTGACTGGTGTGAGATGATATCTCATTGTAGTTTTGATTTGCATTTCCCTAATGATTAATGATGTTGAATATTCTTTCATGTGTTTGTTGGCAGTCTGTATATCTTCTTTGGAGAAATGTCTATTTAGGTCTTCTGCCCATTTTTGGATTGGGTTGTTTGCTTTTTTGTTATTGAGCTGCATGAGCTGCCTGTAAATTTTGGAGATTAATCCTTTGTCAGTTGCTTCATTTGCAAATATTTTCTCCCATTCTGAGGGTTGTCTTTTGGTCTTGTTTATGGTTTCCTTTGCTGTGCAAAAGCTTTGACGTTTCATTAGGTCCCATTTGTTTATTTTTGTTTTTATTTCCATTTCTCTAGGAGGTGGGTCAGAAAGGATCTTGCTGTGATTTATGTCATAGAGTGTTCTGCCTATGTTTTCCTCTAAGAGTTTGATAGTTTCTGGCCTTACATTTAGGTCTTTAATCCATTTTGGGCTTATTTTTGTGTATGGTGTTAGGGAGATCTAATCTCATACTTTTACATGTACCTGTCCAGTTTTCCCAGCACCACTTATTGAAGAGGCTGTCCTTTCTCCACTGTACATTCCTGCCTCCTTTATCAAAGATAAGGTGACCATATGTGTGTGGGTTTATCTCTGGGCTTTCTATCCTGTCCCATTGATCTATCTTTCTGTTTTGTGCCAGTACCATACTGTCTTGATTACTGTGGCTTTGTAGTATAGTCTGAAGTCAGGGAGCCTGATTCCTCCAGCTCCGTTTTTCGTTCTGAAGATTGCTTTGGCTATTCGGGGTCTTTTGTGTTTCCATACAAATTGTGAAATTTTTTGTTCTAGTTCTGTGAAAAATGCCAGTGGTAGTTTGATAGGGATTGCATTGAATCTGTAGATTGCTTTCAGTAGTAATTTTCATAATGTTGAATCTTCCAGTCCAAGAGCATGGTATATCTCTCCATCTATTTTGTATCATCTTTAATTTCTTTCATCATTGTCTTATAATTTTCTGCATACAGGTCTTTTGTCTTCTTAGGTATGTTTATTCCTAGATATTTTATTCTCTTTGTTGCAGTGGTAAATGGGAGTGTTTTCTTGATTTCACTTTAGATTTTACATCATTAGTGTATAGGAATGCCAGAGATTTCTGTGCATTAATTTTTGTATCCTGCTACTATACCAAATTCATTGATTAGCTCTAGTAGTTTTCTGGTAGCATCTTTAGGATTCTCTATGTATAGTATCATGTCATCTGCAAACAGTGACACCTTTTTTCTTCTTTTCTGATATGGATTCCTTTTATTTCCATTTCTTCTCTGATTGCTGTGGCTAAAACTCCAAAACTATGTTGAATAAAAGTGGTGAGAGTGGGCAGCCTTGTCTTGTTCCTGATCTTAGTGGAAATGCTTTCAGTTTTTCACCATTGAGGATGATGTTGGCTGTGGGTTTGTCATATATGGCCTTTATTATGTTGAGGTAAGTTCCCTCTATGCCTACTTTCTGCAGGAATTTTATCATAAATGGGTGTTGAATTTTGTTGAAAGCTTTCTCTGCATCTATTGAGATGATCATATGGTTTTTCTCCTTCAGTTTGTTAATATGGTTTATCACATTGATTGATTTGCATGTATTGAAGAATCCTTGCATTCCTGGAATAAACCCCACTTGATCATGGTGTATGATCCTTTTAATGTGCTGTTGGATTCTGTTTGCTAGTATTTTGTTGAGAATTTTTGCATCTATGTTCATCAGTGATATTGCCTATAGTTTTCTTTCTTTGTGACATCCTTGTCTGGTTTTGGTATCAAGGTGATGGTGGCCTCGTAGAATGAGTTTGGGAGTGTTCCTCCCTCTGCTGTATTTTGGAAGAGTTGGAGAAGGATAGGTATTAGCTCTTCTCTAAATGTTTGATAGAATTCGCCTGTGAAGCCATCTGGGCCTGGGCTTCTGTTTGTTGGAAGATTTTTAATCACAGATTTTTAATCACAGTTTCAATTTCAGTGCTTGTGATTGATCTGTTCATATTTTCTTTTTCTTCCTGAATCAGTCTTGGCAGGTTGTGCCTTTCTAAGAATTTGTCCATTTCTTCCAGGTTGTCCATTTTATTTGCATAGAGTTGCTTGTAGTAATCTCTCATGATCTTTTGTATTTCTGCAGTGTCAGTTGTTACTTCTCCTGTTTCATTTCTAATTCTATTGATTTGAGTAGTCTCCCTTTTTTTCTTGATGAGTCTGGCTAATGGTTTATCAATTTTGTTTATCTTCTCAAAGAACCAGCTTTTAGTTTTATTGATCTTTGCTATTGTTTCCTTCATTTCTTTTTCATTTATTTCTGATCTGATTTTTATGATTTTTTTCCTTCTGCTAAGTTAGGGGGTTTTTTGTTCTTCTTTCTCTAATTGCTTTAGGTGCAAGGTTAGGTTGTTTATTCAAGACGTTTCCTGTTTCTTAAGGTGGGCTTGTATTGCTATAAACTTCCCTCTTAGAACTGCTTTTGCTGCATCCCATAGGTTTTGGGTTGTCGTGTGTCCATTGTCATCTGTTTCTAGGTATTTTTTTATTTCCTCTTTGATTTCTTCAGTGATCACGTCGTTATTAAGTAGTATATTGTTTAGCCTTCATGTGTTTGTATTTTTTACAGATCTTTTCCTGTAATTGATATCTAGTCTTATGGTGTTGTGGTCAGAAAAGAAACTTGATACAATTTCAATTTTCTTAAATTTGCCAAGGCTTGATTTGTGACCCAAGATATGATCTATCCTGGAGAATGTTCCATGAGCACTTGAGAAAAATGTGTATTCTGTTGTTTTTGGATGGAGTGTCCTATAAATATCAATTAAGTCCATCTTGTTTAATGTATCATTTAAAGCTTGTGTTTCCTTATTTATTTTCATTTTGGATGATCTGTCCATTGGTGAAAGTGCAGTGTTAAAAGTCCCCTACTATGAATGTGTTACTGTGAATTTCCCCTTTATGGCTGTTAGTATTTGCCTTATGTATTGAGGTGCTCCTATGTTGGGTGCATAAATATTTACAATGGTTATATCTTCTTCTTGGTCGATCCCTTGATCATTATGTAGTGTCCTTCTTTGTCTAATAGTCTTTATTTTAAAGTCTGTTTTGTCTGATGTGAGAATTGCTACTCCAGCTTTCTTTTGGTTTTCTTTTGCATGGAATATCTTTTTCCATCCCCTTACTTTCAGTCTGTATGTGTCTCTAGGTCTGAAGTGGGTCTCTTGTAGACAGCATATATATGGGTTTTGTTTTTGTATCCATTCAGCCAATCTCTGTCTTTTGGTGGGAGCATTTAGTCCATTTACATTTAAGGTAATTATTGATATGTATGTTCCTATTCCCATTTTCTAAATTGTTTTGGGTTCGTTATTGTAGGTCTTTTCCTTCTCTTGTGTTTCCTGCCTAGAGAAGTTCCTTTAGCATTTGTTGTAAAGCTGGTTTGGTGGTGCTGAACTCTCTCAGCTTTTGCTTGTCTGCAAAGGTTTTAATTTCTCCATCAAATCTGAATGAGATCCTTGTTGGGTAGATTAATCTTGGTGGCAGGTTTTTCCCTTTCATCACTTTAAATATGTCCTGCCAGTCCCTTCTGGCTTGCAGAGTTTCTGCTGAAAGATCAGCTGTTAACCTTATGGGGATTCCCTTGTGTGTTGTTTTTCTCTTGCTGCTTTTAAAATGCTTTCTTTGTATTTAATTTTTGACCGTTTGATTAATATGTGTCTTGGCGTATTTCTCCTTGGATTTATCCTGTATGGGACTCTGTGTGCTTCCTGTACTTGATTAACTATTTCCTTTCCCGTATTAGGCAAGTTTTCAACTATAATCTCTTCAAATATCTTCTCCGTCCCTTGCTTTTTCTCTTCTTCTTCTGGAACCCCTATTATTCAAATGTTGGTGCGTTTAATGTTGTCCCAGAGGTCTCTGAGACTGTCCTCAGTTCTTTTCATTCTTTTTTCTTTATTCTGCTCTGCAGTAGTTATTTCCACTATTTTATCTTCCAGGTCACTTATCCGTTCTTCTGCCTCAGTTATTCTGCTATTGATCCCATCAAGAGTATTTTTAATTTCATTTATTGTGTTGTTCATCATTGTTTGTTTCATCTTTAGTTCTTCTAGTTCCTTGTTAAGTGTTTCTTGCATTTTTTCTATTCTATTTCCAGGATTTTGGATCATCTTTACTCTCATTATTCTGAATTCTTTTTCAGGTAGACTGCCTATTTCTTCTTCATTTGTTAGGTCTGGTGCATTTTTATCTTGCTCCTTTATCTGCTGTGTGTTTTTCTGTCTTCTCATTTTGCTTATCTTACTGTGTTTGGGGTCTCCTTTTTGCAGGCTGCAGGTTCATAGTTCCCGTTGTTTTTGGTGTCTGTTCCCGGTGGCTAAGGTTGGTTCATTGGGTTGTGTAGGCTTCCTGGTGGAGGGGACTAGTGCCTGTGTTCTGGTGGATGAGGCTGGATCTTGTCTTTCTGATGGGCAGGTCCACGTCTGGTGGTGTGTTTTGGGGTGTCTGTGGACTTACTATGATTTTAGGCAGCCTCTCTGCTAATGGGTGGGGTTGTGTTCCTGTCTTGCTAGTTGTTTGGCATAGGGTGTCCAGCACTGTAGCTTGCTGGTCGTTGAGTGAAGCTGGGTGCTGGTGTTGAGATGGAGATCTCTGGGAGATTTTTGCTGTTTGATATTATGTGGAGCTGGGAGGTCTCTTGTGGACCAGTGTCCTGAAGTTGGCTCTTCTACCTCAGAGGCACAGCACTGACTCCTGGCTGCAGCACCAAGAGCCTTTCCTGCACACGGCTCAGAATAAAAGGGAGAAAAAGTAGAAAGAATTAGTAGAAGTAGGAAGAAAGAAAGAAAGAAAGGCAGGAAGGAAGGAAGAAGGAAAGAAAGAAAGAAGGAAAGAAAGAAAAGAGAAGGAAAGAGAGAAAGAAAGGAGGGAGGGAGGGACGGTGGGAGGAAGGAAGGAGGGAAGGAAGGAAAAAAGAAAGAAAGAAGATAGAGTAAGATAAAATAAAGTAAAATAAAATAAAGTTATTAAAATTATTAAGAAAAAAAATTTAAGAAAAAAAAGAAAGGACGGATAGAACATATGGTGTTCTAGGACAAATGGTGGAACCAAAGCTATACAGACAAAATCTCACACAGAAGCATACACATACACACTCACCAAAAGAGGAAAAGGGGAAAAAATCATAGATCTTGCCCTCAAAGTCCACCTCCTCAATTTGGGATTATTCATTGTCTATTCATGTATTCCACAGACATCAAGTTGATTGTGGAGCTTTAATCCGCTGCTTCTGAGGCTGCTGGGAGAGATTTCCCTTTCTCTTCTTTGTTCTCACAGCTCCCAGGGGCTCAGCTTTGGATTTGGCCCCACCTCTGCATGTAGGTCGCTGGAGGGCATCTGTTTTTTGCTCAGACAGGACAGGGATAAAGGAGCAGCTGATTCGGGGGCTCTGGCTCACTCAGGCCGGGGGGGGGGGGGGGGGGGGGGAGGGGCGCAGAGTGCGGGGCGAGCCTGCGGCGGCAGGGGCCAGCATGACGTTGCACCAGCCTGAGGCTCGCTGTGCGTTTTCCCGGGGAAGTTGTCCCTGGATCCCAGGAACCTGGCAGTCACTTATTTCTTTTAACTGTTTAAATGTCTGGCAGCCACATTAAAAATTTACCATGTGGCTCACATGTTATTTTCATCACACAGCACTGCCCTAGACAGCTTAATTTGGTAGCTTTTACATAGAGTTTGATTTCAACTTTTCATGAAAAGGAACTTTATAGCAATTAATGACCATCTGAAAATGGTATGGATTGCCTTGGGAATTTGTGTGTTTTCTGCTATTAAAAAGTGCTCAAATACTTGAAGGGAATTTTTGTTTTGTTTTTTTTAATGGTACGCGGGCCTCTCACTGTTGTGGCCTCTCCCGTTGCTCCCCTTGAGGAGCACAGGCTCTAGGCGCGCAGGCCCAGCGGCCATGGCTCACAGGCCCAGCCACTCCGCTGCATGTGGGATCTTCCTGGACTGCTGCACGAACCCGTGTCCCCCGCATCGGCAGGCAGACTCTCAACCACTGTGGCACCAGCGAAGCCCTTGAAGGGAATATTTTAGAGTGCATTCAAGAATGAGGTAAAGATACAGGTTTAGGTTAGATAAGTTTTGAGGCTATTTCAATACTGTATTCCCACTTTCATCCCAGTGATTCTAATATGTTACACCTTCATTGAAAATTTCTGATCTAATGATGAGATAAGACATTTAAAAAGAACTAATGATGAAAAGCAATAAATACAAACTCATATATAAATTGTTGGTGCTTAAAGGAACTCAGAAGGAGAAATGACTTTCATCTGAGAGTAAAAGAATGGAAAATTTGACCAGGGGTCTAAAGAAGGATAGTATTTGTATAAACAAAATGTGGTTAGGAGAACATTCCAGGGTATAAAGAACAGATAAACAAAGGAGAGGTGACAGGAAAGTACAAGAAAGACCAGTTTAGGAGACAGAGAATCTTAACAGTTTGGCTAGAGTGGAGACTATGTTGAAGAATCTATGACATTATAATTCAGGGGGTTTTCCTTCCAGAAAAAAATGTTATCCCTCAGAAAAGAAAAAGATGTGTTCAAGAATGCATTCGAGGATATATACAAAAGATGCATATGTTCGAGGCCTTATAAAATCAGTTTAAGGCGTCTGCTCAATTATTTTATCCTACAAAGTATCACTTAGGGAAGACATGTTAAACTAAAATGGCCATAACCAGTGTTAATGCTGGATAATTACAGAGGTGATCAGATGAGTCTATAAAATAGAAGCCAAAAAAATGTTTACATAGATTTAGTAATTATTCCTAAAAGAATGGCCTTATAATTACAAAGGTTGGATGTCACTAAACAAGCCTGTTAAAGATCATTTTAAAAAGCAGTACACTGCCTGTGTTGTAGAGATCGTGACTATACACCTAAAGGACTAATAGGTGGTGGGGAGAACACATGACAGTGTTCTAAGGTTAAGAGAGTTAGGACTTATAAATAATATTTCCAGTGACTCCCATAAAATATAGATTAGAAATATGTTATATTTCTTTCAGCCTAGATAGAAGTGAAGATGTGATGCTCTGAAAACTCATGGTGAAGATGAAACACATGCAGGAGTGTAAAATAAAATTGTTTTATAAAATAAGATTAGAAGGGAAATAATATTTCTGAATTAAGTTTGCATATGTTTTTTAAATGTAATTTTTGCTGAATAATCAAATATTTTAAGTAGTCATGTGACGATTTTATTTACAAGTCTAAATTCTGTATATTTAGTGGGGCCAAGAATGTAGGATTTTGGGGGGGGTTAATTCTTTAGGATTTTTTTTTTAATTTATTTTTGGCTGCACTGGGTCTTTGTTGCTGCACGCAGGCTTTCTCTAGTTGTGACGAGCGGGGGCTACTCTTCGTTGTGGTGTGCGGGCTTTTCATTGTGGTGGCTTCTCTTGTTGCAGAGCACAGGCTCTAGGCATGAGGACTTCAATAGTTGTGGCTCGCGGGCCCAGTAGTTATGGCTTGTGGTCTCTAGAGTGTAGGCTCAGTAGTTGTGGTGCACAGGCTTAGTTGCTCTGCGGCATGTGGGATCTTCCCGGACCAGGGCTTGAACCCATGTCCCCTGCATTGGCAGGCGGATTCTTAACCACTGCGCCACCAGGGAAGCCCTTTGTTTTGTTTTTTATCTTCTTGAGAAAATGTGAACTCCAGAGTGACCTTGTATTCAGCATATATATGGTGATTAATAATTATGGATATAATATATTTAATTCAAATTGGATGAAATGTACAAAGCGCCTCACATTTATTAACTCATTCATTCCTCACAAGACCCTTTGAGGAAGGAGAACATAGTCTCATTTTGCAGTTTAGAAACTCAAATTTAAGTTTAAAGTCACATAGCTAATGAGTGGCAGAACCAGAATTTGAATCTAGGTCTCTAATTCCAAAGTCTACTTTTTTTAACCCCTGCTACAAGGCTTAATTTTCGAGAATAAATCTTTTCATTGCGCCAATGCTGAGTAATAATGTTGCTCCATTATTTTGGTTAAATTTACTGGTTATGGTAATTTAGGTATAGTTAGTGTCAGCATGTATTTCACCTGTTTATTTTTGTCAACAGTTTTTGCCTGTGTACATGCACATTCGGGTTCTGGTTGCTGCGTATCTATTTCAGACAGGGTATGGGCATTTCTCATACTTTTGGATCAAAGGAGACTTTGGAATCCATAGAGTATGTCAGGTAGGAATGCACGGTTATTTGTTTTCTTTCATATCAACATGCTTTTGTGCCTAACTGTGGAGAAACTATAAATATGTCCATTTTAAGGCCATGGATAATTTGAATTTATGAAATAGCACTTTAAAGTTTTGTTATTTCCATTACTGAGGGATGAAAAAATAGAATTTAGATGAATGTATAATAAAAGCAAAAGGGAGAACATTGCTGATTCACTTTAGTTTTGTAGAAATGTACAGTTACATGGGATTGTTAAAACATGCTATGTTTTCTCTAAGAAGAGGATTAATATTTTTTGTTTCTACCTTGTGCTAGGAAGTTTGTAAACATTATTTTATTTACCCTTCATTACAACCCTGAGTTGTAATCTTTATGTTTACAGACAAAGACACTGAGGCTCAGAGAGGTTAAATAATTTGCCTAAGGTCACACTGTAAGTGATAAAGCTCTAATATTCATCTGCTCAAATTCTGTGTTCTTTGACATCACAGTGTCTGAAATGACTGTTACAAACGTCCCAAAGATACTTTTGTTTTTCAAAGACAGTTTTTAATTTGAGTAATATTATTTTGTACCTATTGAAATGTTCAATTTAATACTAAATGAGGTAAATCAACATCAAACAGAGATGAAATGGACACCCTTTTGTTGAGGTAATCTAATCTCTGTTTATGAACTGTAGCTCTAGGAAGGAGGTTTATAATTCTTTTTGCTGCATTTAACAAGATGGCAGTTGTAGCCAGAGGACAGCTCAGGTTGGTGCTTTGCTGGGATTCAGTTAATATAATGATGCATAAATATTTTATATTCAACTGTTTACAATGATTTTTAAACAAATGTGATTTTAGGGATTAGTAAAACATACTTGTACAGTTATTATTTTAGTCTTAAATAAACATTTATACTCTGTCAGAATCTGTCTGCTTTTCATGCATACCTGGAATGAAAACCATTTTCTTCTCCTTTTTAATAGGTCTTATTTCGTCTCAATTTCCTGGTAGTGGTGTTATGTATAGTAATGGATCGGCCTTATCAATTCTATTACTTTGTCCCCTTGGTCACTGTATGGTTCATGGTCATATATGTTACTTTAGCACTATGGCCACAGATAATCCAAAAAAAAGCAAACGGTAAATATACTCTCTTACTAATGTTAATAAATATATTCTTTCAATGTAAGTTCCTTTTCAGTTGCTAAAGGCTATTATTTTTATTGAGACATGTTGACAGGTTAAATTTATGTGTAGCATTGACATTTTGAAATTTTGTTCTTAAATTATGTTTTTAAAATTTTACAGTTAAGTAGTTCAAGTAGTATAACAGTGCAGAACAATAGTTTGCATTTATATTGTATGTGTTTTCTCTTTTTTAAACTTAAATTTTCAAAGCCATTTTACATATCTACTAGTGCAGCCATTTTCAAACTACCTTGTATGGAGTCAGAATGGAGAGAGCCAGAAGAGAGGAAAGCCAAACAGGGCTCCAGGGCCATACATCCTGCTTCAATCTTGGCAGTTCTGCTTTATTTGATTTCTTATATATATATTGAGATTTTGAGTAAACATTATGTCAAACAAGCTTAAAAATCACTAATATAGTTTATATTCTAGACAACCCTTTAAGCAGTTATTATAAACCTGTTTTTTGTTTAAGGAAACCTAAGTGCCCAGAAGGTGTCATCTTCAAATTTCACATAGCCAGGTCTGATAATGTTCAAAGTGAGGTCACAGTCGTTTATCTTAATGCTTTTTCCCCTCAAATCATGTCATTAAAATAAAAGCCTCCCTTTTTTGGAAAAAGAAAATTTTTTATCTTTAATAATGTATTTAACTTAACTCTTTCAATCAAATATTGTATATCAAAAAACATTTTCTGTTGACTTTATTATAATATCAAATAATTCTTCAGGAAAGGGTTCAATAAAGTCCATTTGTGTCTTTGGACAGGCTCTGTAGTTTCATTCCTCAACACAAACCCAGCATATTAATAAAATGATAATCAGTATGTATAAACTGTGAACACATAATTTAAAATATGCATATGTTAAAATACATCTTATGGTTAAATTAGTCCACTAGGGAGTTCTTAAGCTCTCTCCTTAGAACTTTAATGTTGAAGCAGTATTATCTAAGTTATATTAAACGTGAGTGTTTGTTAGAGTTACATTGAACCTATGGTTCCAAATTTTGTTGTAAGTTTCAATAATGAATAGTATAATTGAATCTAGGAGGTATTTTCAAATATATTGAAAATAGTGGATAAATAGCAGGTATATGGGGTATCAGGTTAATGTAGCCTTATTCCTAGTAAGGACCCTCCACCTTTTCTTCGTGTCCTACTTGTAATTTATACTACTTAGATATATTTTTTGTATCCTGTAGGCAGCCTTAAATTATTTTTAAGAGCTATGCAGGGTATTAATATGTTAAATAGAGATATTTAATGTGTTTTCTAATGTAAGTTTACATTTCTTAGTAAATTAAACATTTTCTCTCTTAGGAAATTGTTTCTGGCATTTTGGCTTACTATTGAAACTAGCCTTCTTGCTGTTATGTATATGTTTTTTGGCATATTCTCAGGTTTGTATAGTCTTTTTGGTTTATATTTTGTTCTATTTTATTGTAAAGTTCAAATCTATTAAAGTATGAGAGACGAGTCAGAGCTTTTCTTAAGCCTCACTTTTTAATGACTGTAATAAAAGTGTCACTCTGTAGCTGACTACTCAGTGTGGTCCTTTTGAGACCTATCTACTTTTGTTACCACTGTTTTTGTTGTAAGAGCAATTTAAAGCTCTTCCTCTGGCAATTGTTCAAAATCCATTTTAGTTGACTTTGATCAATCAAACTTTTATTGAATGCCTCTTATAAGACACTAAGTGAAGATCAAAATTCTCTTGAGAGAATTTGCAACTTTGTTTGTGCATTATTCATGGCACCAAAATTTAACTTGATTTTTCCATAACTGCATAGAGTAAAATTTTGGCTGTTAATAAAACCAGCTTCAGAGTGAAGGGTTTGTATATATGTAGTATGTTTAACTTAATAAAACTTTTGGTCATTTTCTTATCTCTAAACTTTTGTCCCCCTATTATGATGGTTGAGGTTTTTCTCAGCTATTTTAGCAGGATGGCAAATTGCTACCTGCTGGTCAGTCCATCAGACAGACATATTATTTGGTCAGCATGATATTTATAACAAAATATTGTAATTTGAATGCCTATAGTTGTGACATACTCTGTAGTTTACTCCCATCTCCAACACTCTGTCTTGTATCTGGCTGTGCCAGGTAAAGATGCCATATAAGCGTGTGTGTGTGTGTGTGTGTGTGTGTGTGTGTGTGTGTGTGTGTGTAGTCCTATAAAGGTGGTTTTTTTGTTTGTTTTATAGGCTTTCCTACTTATTTTTATACTTAGAAATAAAGCATATTTATTTCTGCCTGACTTCCAAGGTTTTTTGCAGGAAATATATAAAATAATAAGCAATAGGCAAATGTATAAAGAAATAGCCAGGTAACTGCCACATTACTTGATAATTATTCATTAAAATTCCCAACACTCCCTGGTTCATCTGAGGCAGAGAAAGGAACACGGACCAACAGTTCAATAGAAAGAATTAAGAAGATTTCCCCAGCTTAGGATCAGTATTGACCACTGGACAAGAAAAAAAAGTACATAGCCCAGTGTCTTTCACAAAATGGGTGCTCATTAAATACTTGATTATTAATCATAAAAAATAATTTTAATGAGAAATAAAATTTTAAATTATAAATACATCATTATGTGATATATGATCTACAGGGCCATGTATCTCTAATATATATAGATAAAATATAGAAATATGATATAATAGGTATATACCTTACATTGCAAGTCTTGGTAATAATCATCGTTAATTTTCTGAGGCAAAAGCTTTAATAGAACCTATTTTTATAAGCTGTTAGCATTTTAAATTCTGTGGTTAAATGGAGAATATTGCATTTTATTAATAAAGTTCTTCTGACCTAAAGATTTGGTATTACCTAAAATGTACTATTTTCATATTTTGCTTTGATTTTTATTAGCCTTTTTAAAAATTGTGATGTTAAACATTTTTTTATGCTGTGGCATTATGTCTAATAATGGAGTTTCCTTAATAGAGTTTGTCTTCATTCTTTAGTCTGGAAATTGAGGTTTTTGTTCTCTTTTTTGAAAGACTTCATTAATGTGCAGGAATGTACCCAAGACTTCTGCCCCTTCATTCCCAGATTTTCCAGGCTGTCAGATTAATAAGGAGGTACATTCACTAACTCGACCAGAGTAAAATTGTAAACTTTGTTTCAAAGGCTAGTAATGGAATTTGGGTATGGTTGATTAAGGTGACTAATTCAGAGGATTCTTTTAACTCAAATGGTTAATTATAGATTATTAAGGACATTTAGATAAAGAAAAACTATAACTTTAACCATCATCCTTTAGGTTATTGATACTGTGTTGGCTGAAGTATTTTGTATTTTTGTGTTTTGATCAGTAAATATTAAAACCTTAAATGGAATAATTTTCCAGTTACCAGCTTGGTTTTTTTGTTTGTTTGTTTTATTTTTCAGTCTCAGTAGCTTTTCATACGCAGTGAAAGTAAGTTAACAAAAATGTTTTAAATCATCTTTAATAGCCTTTAGTAGAATATATTTATTTTCAAATGAAATGACATTTTCAAATGAAATATTTAACTAGAATTTTAAAATTGTGAATGACCCTTATATAATTTTAACTTTAGAAAATGACAGTTTATAAGAGAATTGTAAGGCAGGTATTCACTTGTACCATCTTAATTTATTTTCTGGATTCCTCTTCTCAGGGTGCATTTGAGAAGATCTTTTCTCTTTGGCCATTGTCCAAGTGTTTCGAACTGAAAGGCAATGTATATGAATGGTGGTTCAGATGGAGGTTAGATCGTTACGTATGTATTTACCTTGTGATCTTTTGCTATTTCAAATTATACTTTTAAAAATTATTTGGAAAATTTTAATCTATTTAGTTTTGGAATAAGGAAACATGTTGATTTGGTAAATCAAAGCAGTCCAGCCCTCCCCTGTTTTTATAGTGGAGAAAGGGTATGCATGTGTACATATATAAGTAGGAGAATACTATAAAAATGTTTTCTATAAAGTGACCTTTATTTGAGTCATAATTTTGACTTAGAGATGATCTCATATATATGCTTCAGCCATTCAACACAATACTTATTAAGCTCCAATATATGCTCTAGATGTTGGTGTTATGAGGGATATATTTTAGAGAAAGAAGACATACCACCAGGCTTCTAAACCTTATAATCTAGTTTAAAACTCTGGATTACTAAAAAAAAAAAAAAAAAACCCAAAAACTCTGGATTACTGCTTATAATTAGTGCTAAACTCTGCAGTATGGATTTTGTAATAGAAGTGTGCAAAGAAAAGAGAGCGATGTCATGGATTATTCCATGAATTTTATCTTGAAGGCTGGTTAGGACTTAATTGGCCAAGAAAATATGAAACATCTAGCACAGCATTTGGAAAATAATAGACACTGAATAAATATTAATTACCCCTCTTCACTCTTTCCCTTTAACTTCCATTTTTTACTCTTCCCTTTTTTCATTCAACAAATATTTTCTTAGTGCATTTTCTGTGCTATTCCTGGTTTCTAATACCTATGCACTTTCCAGTTATTCTTAATAAATAAAATATTTACTTTTAAAATTCTTTTTATTTTTCTAATCGTACATTGCATTTCAAAACGATATGTGAATAAAAAGCTATGTTAAAGCCTTGCCATAAAATAATTTTTAATTCTCAACTTTCTCATTAGGGCAGTCTACTATGATAGCTCATGTTAAGTGTTTATTTAAAAAAGAAAGCTGGAACTTCCCTAGTGGCGCAGTGGTTAAGAATCTGCCTGCCAGTGCAGGGGACATGGGTTCCATCCCTGGTCTGGGCAGATCCCACATGCCACGGGATCCCACATGCCACACAGGCCTGTGTGCCACAACTACTGAAGCCTGTGTGCCTAGAACCCATGCTCCGCAACAAGAGAAGCCACCACAATGAGAAGCCCATGCACCGCAATGAAGAGTAGCCCCCGCTCGCCGCAATTAGAGAAAGCCTGCGCATTGCAATGAAGACCCAACGTGGCCAAAAATAAATAAATAAATAGATTTTTTAAAAAAGAAAAGAAAGCCATTGTGCTTTCTGATCCACCATTTTTTCATTCTTATGTGCATATACTGCTTTTTCAAAGTATGCTCTTGGTAATGTTACTGTTTTATTTGCTTGAAAGTACCAAGATAAAATATATTTTATCTTGGTTGAGTACATTTGAATTTTATCATGTGTCTTCAGAATAGTTTTTATCATTTTTATTTTTTCATTTTTATTGAAGTATAGTTGGTTTACCATGTTGTGTTAGTTTCTGCTGTACAGCAAAGTGAATCAGTTATACATATACATATATCACTCTTTTTTAGATTTTTTTTCCCATATAGGTCATTACAGAGTATTAGGTAGAGCTCCCTGTGCTATACAGTAGGTTCTTATTATTTATCAATTTTATTTTATTATTTTTTAAAATTTATTTATTTTATTTTTGGCCACGTTGGGTCTTCATTGCTGCACGTGGGCTTTCTCTAGTTGCGGCGAGTGGGGGCTACTCTTCGTTGCGGTACGCAGGCTTCTCATTGCTCGTGGCTTCTCTTGCTGCGGAGCATGGGCTCTAGGCATGTGGGCTTCAGTAGTTGTGGCTCACAGGCTCTAGAGCACAAGCTCAGTAGTTGTGGCGCACAGGCTTAGTTGCTCCATGGCATGTGGGATCTTCCCGGACTAGGGCTCAAACCCGTGTCCCCTGCATTGGCAGGTGGCTTCTTAACCACTGCACCACCAGGGAAGTCCCAGATATCTATTTTATATATGGTAGTGTATATATGTCAATCCCAATCTCCCAATTTTTCCCTCCCCCGCTTCCCCCATGGTAACCATAAATTTGTTTTCTATATCTGTGACTCTCTTTCTGTTTTGTAAATAAGTTCATTTTTACCATTTTTTTAGATTCCATGTATAAGTGATATCATATTATATGTCTTTCTGTGTCTGACTTAGTTCAATCAGTATGACAATCTCTACGTCCATCTATGTTGCTGCAAGTGGCATTATTTTGTTCTTTTTTTATGGCTGGGTAATATTCCACAGTATATATGTACCACGTCTTCATTATCCATTCACCCATTGATGGTTGCTTCCATGTCCTGGCTATTGTAAATAATGCTGCAGTGAACGTTGGGGTGCATGTATCTTTTCGAATTATGGTTTTCTCCGGATATATAAATTGTCTTTATTTCTTCACTTGCTGCTGAGACTGCTTGGAGTAAACCAGCTTATCTGTGTCATTGCAAGAGATGTTTGCTTGTCTATTGCAAATTGTTTCCAACAATCGTTGACTTCATTTCTTGAAGTTTAAGTTCTTCATAGAAACTTTGGACCTTTAAGCTTTTTACCTACATACTTTTATACATACTGTTCTCCTTTACCAATTACATTTGCTATTTATTGAAAAGTAGCTGTTTAAAACAGGTTTTCTCTCCTTATTTTTTAGGTAGTCTTTCATGGAATGTTGTTTGCTTTCATTTATCTGGCTTTACAGAAGCGCCAAGTACTTTCTGAAGGAAAGGGTGAACCTCTTTTTTCAAACAAAGTTTCAAATTTTCTATTATTTATTTCAGTAGTTTCTTTCTTGGTAAGTTTCAAAATGTAATTTTCTAAATTTCCAGAATCCATGGTACAGAAAATTAACTTCTAAGAGATAGGAGTTTAATCATTTGTTTTTAGTAAATAAAATCTTTACTTTTGAAATTCTTTTTCTCCTTATTTTTTAATTGAACATAAATTCTAAAGAGAATATAAATATATATATGTTAAATATGAAGAATAACTGAGAACTCAGTGAAATAGAATTTTAAAAGTTGTAATAAGTTTGGGAAAAAATATAACATAAGGTGTTTGACAGGAAGAGCCATCACTGCCTTATGATCACTACTTCCAGAAAATCACAGACTTATGTTCCCCTCTTTCTACTTTCTGATATTTGAGCACACCAAAAAGAGTGATGAGCAAACCTGTGGACAGTTTTTACTGAAGCTTTTTTAATAACATAATGAAGTATAATGTTATAAATAAAACTGTTTTTAAAGTTGAGTGCTGCCTCTTTAAGGCATATATATTTTTGTGAACTGATGCATATATTTTTTATTTTAGACCTATTCCATCTGGGCTAGCAGTTGTAAAAACAAAGCAGAGTGCAATGAACTCCACCCATCTGTTTCTGTGGTACAGGTAATTATCTTTATTTAGAGAAATTTTGATAAGAATAGAGTCTTTAGAGGCAGCGAGATTTGAGATTAAACTCTATTAAATGTAGGTATATTACTTAATTTTCCTAAGGCCTACCTTCCTCTACTGTAACAGAGATATTAAAATCTCTTTTAAAGGGTGGTTATTAAATGTATGGAAATGATCAGTGTCTGTTGCTTAATAAGCACTCAGAAAATGTTAATTCTTTTCTCCTGTTTGCTTTTTCATCATTTATTTATTCAAATTTCTCATTTACTTTTTTACTTAGAAGATCATTAAAAACTATGAGACTACGTGTTAAGAACCATGCTACTGGGGCTTCCTTGGTGGTGCAGTGGTTGAGAGTCCGCCTGCCGATGCAAGGGACACGGGTTCGTGACCCGGTCCGGCAAGCGGCTGGGCCCGTGAGCCATGGCCACTGAGCCTGCGCGTCCGGAGCCTGTGCTCCGCAACGGGAGAGGCCACAACAGTGAGAGACCCACGTACCGCAAAAAAAAAAAAAAAAAAAAAAAAAAAAAAAGAACCATGCTACATGTAAAAAGTACATGTAGCTCCTGCCCTCACAGAACTTACAGTCTAATAGAGATATGGATCAGTAAACATTCATTCATTCATTCAATTTTTTTTTTTTTTTTGCGGTACGTGGGCCTCTCACTGTTGTGGCCTCTCCCGTTGCGGAGCACAGGCTCCGGACGCGCAGGCTCAGTGGCCATGGCTCACGGGCCCAGCTGCTCTGCGGCATGTGGGATCTTCCCGGACCGGGGCACGAACTCGTGTCCCCTGCATCGGCAGACGGACTGTCAACCACTGCGCCACCAGGGAAGCCCCATTTAACAATTTTTTAAATTCATTTAACAAATATTTGATACTTACTATGTGCTAGATATTATGCTGGGGGATATAGTGGTGACCAAATCAGACATGGTCCCTACCCTCACAGAGCCTGTATTCTTCTGTTAGAGATAGTAATCATATAATCACCACGTAATTATAAATAGAAGTACATGATGCTACAAGGGAATATAATACAGGATATGACCTAGTTGGAGTTGGAGTGAAGGTAGTTAGGGTTCAGAGATGATTTCCCTTATAAAATTAAGCTGAGAATGGAGGAATGAAGGCAGGCAGTGAGAACTTAGGCCCTGTGGTAGAAAAGAGCATATTCACATTCAAGAAACTTAATGAAGGCCATTGGGGCTAGAGCTCAAGAGACCCAGGGTCGAGAGGAGTATGTCACAGTGCCTGGGAGGTGGGCAGAGGCTAGGGGCAACCCAAATCAGATTTACCTTTTACAGAGATACCTCTGGTTGCAGGTAATCATAGGGTATTGTGATTAGTGTAGTGATGGTCAAGTACAGGATACTTTGGAAACACATGGGATTTCTTCCTAACCCATCTTGATACCAGAGCAGGGTTCTTGGAAAAAGTATGTCTAAGCCGAGGCCTAAAAAATGAGTAGTTCAACAAAGAGAAACAGGATTTCTGGAGGATCTTGTTTTAGGTTTCAAGTTCTCTTCAATGAAGAAACTATTTTATCCCTCTTAAACCTCTATATAGTCAGTAGAACCAAGCATATGACAGACTTTCCAAACACAATTGATAATGACATTTTAAACATTGTACTATATTCATATAACACTTTCATGACTTCTGCAGACAACCAGATATAACACTTTGTATATCATATCTGATGTCATTTTTGTAATGACGTGAAAGGAAGGGGGTTGTTCCACTAACAGTGCACTAATACCGAACAGTATAAGGGGAGCTAAGGAAGAGAGTGACTGCACATAGAATAACACTAACACAAGCACTCCTGAGCCTTACCACCTTTTCTGCTAGTCACTCCACTTCACATGCTCATCTTTCCTTAGTTATTTTTTTCCCACGTTTACATTGCTGCCAGTAGAAGGAGACTTTTGAAGAGAGCAAAAAGATGGGGGTGGGCGGCTCCTAAATAAGCAAATACATTATGGATTAGTACATTAGTACAAAATTGTATTATGGAATTTTATTAAGTTTTGCTACATAAATACATCATTTCTTTCTACACAAAGGGCTTCAAGATGAGTTTATGTTTTTTCTAATATACATAAAATAAAACTGTTCAGCCATGTACTATGTAAAACCTGCACTTGTTTGCAGTATACAGACCACATGCTGAGAAATCCAGTTAGAGTAGACTCTGGATCAAAAATAACTTGAGGGGCTTCCCCGGTGGTGCAGTGGTTGAGTCCACCTGCCGATGCAGGGGACACGGGTTCGTGCCCCAGTCCGGGGGGATCCCACATGCCGCGGAGCGGCTGGGCCCATGAGCCATGGCCACTGAGCCTGCACGTCCGGAGCCTGTGCTCCTCAACGGGAGGGGCCCCAACAGTGAGAGGCCCGTGTACTGCAAAAAAAGAAAATAATAACTTGAAAAAAAAACATTTATCTGTTGAAGAAAACCATTGTGTCAATGTATCAAGTTCAATAACAAAGTTATTACTTGAAAGAAAGCAAAATTATTTTAATAAGCGGATTATTAATATTTGCCTCTGTGTTTTTTCTTTAGATTTTAGCCTTCATCCTAATAAGGAATATCCCTGGATATGCCCGTTCAGTTTACAGTTCATTTTTTGCTTGGTTTGGAAAAATTTCATTAGAGGTTGGTACATTAATATTTTGGTCTGTCTTACACAACCAAGTGTTATATGCAGGTGTGTATGTGAATGAGTATATAGGTGTGTAAGTCTGACTTTTTTTTAATCAAAGTTATTTATGAAATTATAGGAAAGATTTAGAACTTCAACAGCAGTATTATAGAATGTAATGGCTAGACGTTACATTATTTAAAGCCTTATTTAAATGGCTAGACATAGATGACTTTGAAATATTCTTTACATTGTCTTAAGCTTTCAAGTACAACAAGATGCTGAGATCAGAAGAGAAAAAAAATGAAATAGATATAAATGAAATTTGTAAATAGACATAAATGAAATCAAGTTGAGAGGATTTTGATTTGTTCATTCATAATTAAATATTATAGTACTGGAATTTAGTTTATTGATGCTTATAAAAAAATTCACTCTTACAATTGGAAGTTTGGGGAAAATTTTTAAACTCATTGTTTTGTGTGCAATACCTAATACGAAATTATCTACAGAATCCGTTTAAAGTAGGTTATGAAATACATTCTGAGTATTCTGAGTTTTATTATTTGAAACAGAACATTTTAAAACAGAATTCATACTGTAATCATAAAAGATACATTTTAGAGTTACGATATTTATTAAGTTGTCTTTAAAATTGGGGAAATTTCTCTGCGATTGTTATACACACACACACATTCTTTTTCAGATTTTCTTCCCTTATAGGTTATTACAAAATATTTAGTATAGCTCCTTTTGCTATTTAGTAGGTCCTTGTTGGTTATCTATTTTATATATAGTAGTGTGTTAATCCTAATCCCAACCTCCTAATTTATCACTCGACCCCCTTTCCCTTTTGGTAACCATAAGTTTGTTTTCTATATCTGTGAGTCTCTTTCTGTTTTGAAAATAAGTTTTTTTTTTTTTTTTTAAGATTCCACATATAAGTGATATATGATGCTTGTCTTTCTCTGTCTGGCTTACTCTACTTAGTATAATAATCTCTAGGTCCATCCATGTTGCTGCATATGGCATTATTTTATCCTTTTTTATGACTAATATTCCACTATACACATACACACACACACACACACACTGCACCTTCTTATCCATTCACCTGTTGACGGACATTTAGGTTGCTTCCATGTCTTGGCTATTGTAAACAGTGCTGCAATGAACTTTGGGGTGGGTGTATATTCTCTGGTTTTCTGCAGATATAGGCTTGCAGGATCATATGGGCCCTTGAAAAGAATGTGTAGTCTGCTTTTTGGGGATGTAATGTCCTGAAAATATCAATTAAGTCTAACTGTTGTTATCACTTAGGATCTCTGTTGCCTTATTGATTTTTTGTCTCGAATATCTGTCCATTGATATGCGTGGGGTATTAAAGTCTCCTACTATTATTGTATTCCCTTCGATTTCTCCCTTTATGTCTGTTAGTATCTGTTTTATGTATTTGAGTGCTCCTATATTGGGTGCATATATGACAAGTGTAATATCCTCTCCTTGATCCTTTTATCATTATATGCTGTCCTTTATCTTTATGTCCTTTGTTTTAAAGCCTATTTTGTCTCATGAGTATTGCAACCCCTGCTCTCTTCTCATTTCTGTTTGCTTATCTTTTTCCATCCCCTCACTTTCAGTCTGTGAGTGTCCTTTGCCCAAGAGTGGGTCTCTTGTAGACAGCATATTGTAGGCTTCTTTTTTTATCCAATCTGCCACTCTGTGTCTTGATTAGAGCATTTAGTCCATTAACATTTAAGGTAATTATTGATAGATACATATTTATTGCCATTTTAAACTTTGTTTTCTTGTTGGTTTTACATTTCTTCTTTGTCCCTTTCTTTTTGTTTTTCCTTTTGTGGTTTGATGGTTTTCTTTTGTATACTTATGTTCTCTTCTTTTTGTTTTTTCTGAATCTGTTGTATGTTTTTGATTTGCTGTTGTGCTGTTTCTCAAGTATGTTAACCCCTTCCTGTATCTACATGCTTTAGACAGGTAGCCATATAGGCTCAAACACATAATTAAAAAAAAAGTCTACATTTTCTTACTGTCCTCCACCACATTTTATGATTTTGATGTTCTCTCTTACATCTTCATGTTCATCCTTTTGCTGCTCATTGTGGTTATCATCGCTTTCTCAGAAATTTTTTTTTAAATCTGTGTACAGGCTTATTTAAGAGATTTACTTTCCAATTGTGATTATTTCTTTCCTATAGATTCTTACTTCTTTTCCATTTAGAGAAGACCTTTCAATATTTCCTTTAGGATAGGTATAGTATTGCTGTATTCTTTTAGTTTTTGCTTGTGTGAGAAATTCTTTCTCTCTCCTTTTATTCTAAATGATGATCTTGCTGGGTAGAATATCCTAGGTTGCAGATTTTTCCCTTTCAGGACTTTCAATATACCTTGCCACTCCCTTCTGGCCTGCAACATTTCTGCAGAGAAATCAGCTGATAGCCTTTTGGGTGTTCCCTTGTAATTAACTCTTTGTTTTTCTCTTAACTGCCTTTAGAATGCTTTCTTTAACTTTTGCCGTTTTAATTATATGTCTTGGTGTAGGTCTGTTTGGGTTTATCTTGTTCGGGACTGTTTGTGTTCCTGTACCTGGATATCTGCTTCCTTCTTTCCGTTTGGGAAATCTTCAGCCATAATTTCTGAAAAATTTCAGAATACATTCAATACAAATACATTTTCAATCCCCTTTTCTCTTTCTTCTCCTTCTGGGATCCCTATTATGTGTGGATTGGCATGCTTTATATTATCCCATAGGTCTCTTATATTGCTTTCATTTTTTTTCATTTGGCTTTCTGTCTGCTGTTCTAATTGGGTGATTTCCATTATTCTGTCTTCCAGATCACTTATTCTGTCTTCTGCATTATTCATTCTGCCCTTCATTGCCTTTAGCTCAGCTTTTGTCTCTGCAAATGAATTTTCTAATTTGTCTTGTCTCCTCCTTTTAGTTTCTAATTCCTTTTTACAGTACTCTGCATTTCTGTTGGTAGCCTTTCTTAATTCCTTCAGTATTTTCATTATCTCCTTTTTGAACTCAGAGTGTGTTTACATGAAGAGGTCTATTTTATTGCTTGTTCTTTCAAGGGAATTCTCTTGATCTTTTAATTGGGAGTGGTTCCTCTGCTTCTTCATTTTACATATATTTCTCTTGCTCTATGAGTTTAGGAGAAACAATTATATGCTGTGGTCTTGGAGGGCTGTTTTTATGTGGGAACATCCCTTTGTAGCCTGCATGGGTTTAATATTTTTTGGTACAAGGGCTCTTTTCAGTGTGGATGCCTGCTGTCTCTTTCCTCAGTGTATGCTGGCCATTATCCCTTTGACAGGAGGTGTGACTGATGTTGTGGTGACCAGAGCCTGCACTGGATATTCAGTGGGCCTCCTCTTTGCTCTGTGGTTGCTACAGCCCTGTTTGGGACAAGGTCTACTCCCTAGTTGTTGGGAGTAGACGCTCCCAGATCCTTTTCTGACCTGCATTTCTGAGCTACAGTGCAAGATAGTCAGGATTGGAGCACTCCCACTGGGACAGGAGCCACTGAGTTTTCCTCCACGGCTGCTGGAGCTGTTCACCAGTGAATGTGCTCTGTTGTGTTACCTTTCACCTACTGTACAGGCTCACAGAGTAAACTGTTGTTGGTGCTGCCCTTGGCCCCTCCTCAATGCTGGGAATACGAGCAATCAGCCCTGGTGTCCCACAGGTGTTGTTTTCACAAGGCCACCAGTGCAGATTGACTGAAGTTAGGTCCCAGGACCACAGTACTCGCACATATGAATCCACTGTGGGAGCTACAGAGGCAGTTCACACCCTGGCCTGGCCAAGCCCTCATGCACACACACCCACAAAGCCTACAGCTGCTAAGGCCAGATACCTCCCAGCCACAGGGCACCTGTTATCTGTTCAGATGTCCTGCAGGCACTGAATTTACAAAGCCAGCGGCAGAGGTGTTAATCCATGGCTCACACAGCCATGGGGAGAGATTTCAGCCCTGCTTTCTGAGTTGCATGGCCCCTGAGGCTCAGCTGTGGTTTTAGCCCCACCTCTGCTTGTGGGCAACACAATGACATCTCCTCCCAGGGCCTGCCAAGGTGGCGGTTGGTGTGGGAGCCTGCCAAGGCAGCGGCAGCTGAGGCACACTCTCCTGGAGGCCAATAAGGTGAGGCAGGGGCCAGCACATGAGCTGCTATGGTGGCCCCATCCTTCACGCACCACTGAACAATAGCCCTTTGTTTCTATGGCAGGCCCAAGCATCTTCCTCGAACACCCACTACTGCAGCCGTACCACACTCCAGCCCCTTCAGGCTGTCTCCGTGCAGCCAACCCCAGTCCTCTCCCCAGGTCTACCTCATTGCAGTTTTGATTTGCATTTCTCTAATTGTGATGTTAAGCATCTTCTCATATGCTTTTTGGCCATCTGTAAGTCTTCTTTGGAGAAACATCTATTTAGATCTTCTTCCCATTTTTTCATTGGGTCATTTATGGGTTGTTTTTTTTTTATTGCAGTATATTTGATTTACAATGTTTTGTTAGTTTCAGGGGTACAGCAAAGTGAATCAGTTATACATATATCCACTCTTTTTTAGATTCTTTTTCTATACAGGCCATTACAGAGTATTGAGTAGAGTTCCCTGTGCTATACAGTAGGTCTTTATCAGTTACCTATTTTATATATAGTAGTGTGTGTATGTCAACACCAATCTTCCAATTTATCCCTATGCCTCCCTTGCCCCTGGTAACTATAAGTTTGTTTTCTACATCTGTAACTCTATTTCCGTTTTGTAGATTAAGTTCATTTGTACCCTTTTTTTTAGATTCCACATATAAGCGATATCATATATTTGTCTTTGTCTGACTTACTTCACTCTGTATGACAGTCTCTAGGTCCATCCATGTTGCAGCAAGTGGCATTATTTCATTCTTTTTCATGGCTGAGTAATATTCCATTGTATATATGTACCACATCTTCTTTATCCATTCCTCTGTTGATGGACATTTAGGTTGCTTCCATGTCCTGCCTGTTCTAAATAGTGCTGCAGTGAACCTTGGGGTGCATGTATCTTTTTGAATTATGGTTTTCTGCAGATATATGCCCAGGAGTGGGATTGCTGGATCGATCATATGGTAGCCCTACTTTTAGTTTTTTAAGGAACCTTCATACTGTTCTCCATAGTGGCTGTACCAGCTTACATTCCCACCAACAGAGTAGGAGGGTTACCTTTTCTCCACACCCTTTCCAAGCATTTATTGTTTATAGATTGTTTGATGATGGTCTTTAATAATGAATGATGTTGAGCATCTTTTCATGTGCTTTTTAGCCATCTGTATGTCTTTTTTGACGAAATGTGTATTTAGATCTTCTGCCCATATTTTGATTGGATTGTCTGTTTTTCTGATATTGAGCTCCATGAGCTGTTGGTATATTTTGGAGATTAATCCCTTGTTGGTTGCTTCATTTGCAAATATTTTCTCCCAGTCTGTTGGTAGTCTTTTTATTTTGTTTATGGTTTCCTTTGCTGTGCAAAAGCTTTTAAGTTTCTTTAGGTCCCATTTGTTTATTTTTGGTGTTATTTTAATTACTCTAGGAGGTGGGTCAAAAAGATCTTGCTGCAATTTATGTCAAAGAGTGTTCTCCCTATGTTTTCCTCTAAGAGTTTTATAGTATGTGGTCTTACATTTAGGTCTTTAATCCATCTTGAGTTTATTTTTGTGTATGGTGTTAGGGAGTGTTCTAATTTCATTCTTTTACATGTAGCCGTTCAGTTTTCTCAGCACCACCTATTGAAGAGGCTCTCTTTTCTCCATTGTATATTCTTGCCTCGTTTGTCATAGATTAGGTGACCATAGGTATGTGGGTTTATCTCTGGACTGTCGATCCTGTTCCATTGATCTATATTTCTATTTTTGTGCCACTGTCATACTGTTTTTTTTTGTTGCTATGCATGGGCTTTCTCTAGTTGTGGCGAGCGGGGGCCACTCTGTTGCAGTGCATCAGCTTCTTGTTGCGGTGTCTTCTCTTGTTGTGGAGCACAGGCTCTAGGCACACAGGCTTCAGTAGTTGTGGCACGCAGGCTCAGTTGTTGTGGCGCACAGGCTTAGTTGCTCTGCAGCATGTGGGATCTTCCTGGACCAGGGCTCAAACCCACGTCCCCTGCATTGGCAGGTGGATTCTTAACCACTGCGCCACCAGGGAAGCCCTATCATACCGTTTTGATTACTGTAGCTTTGTAGTATAGTCTGAAGTCACAGAGCCTGATTCCTCCAGTTCCATTTTTCTTTTTCAAGATTGCTTTCGCTATTTGGGTTCTTTTGTGTTTCCATACAAATTGTAAAATTTGTTCTAATTCTGTGAAAAATGCCATTGGTGATTTGATAGGAATTGCATTGAATCTGTAGATTCCTTTGGGTAGTATAGTCATTTTCACAATATCTGTTCTTCCAATCCAAGAATATGGTATATCTCCATCTGTTTGTGTCATCTTTGATTTCTTTCATCAGTATCTTAGAGTTTTCGAAGTGCAGATCTTTTACCTCCTTGGGTAGGTTTGTTTCTAGATATTTTATTCTTTTTTTTTTTTTTTTGCGGTACATGGGCCTCTCACTGTTGTGGCCTCTCCCGTTGCGGAGCACAGGCTCTGGACGTGCAGGCTCAGTGGCCATGGCTCACGGGCCCAGCCACTCCGTGGCATGTGGGATCTTCCCAGACTGGGGCACGAACCTGCATTGGCAGGCGGACTCTCAACCACTGCGCCACTGGGGAAGCCCTATTTTATTCTTTTTGATGCAATGGTAAATGGGATTGTTTCCTTGATTTCTCTTGATGATCTTCCATTGTTAGTGTATCAGAATGCAGCAGATTTCTGTGTATTAATTTTGCATCCTGCAATTTTACCAGATTTATTGATGATCTCTAGTAGTTTTCTGGTAGCATCTTTAGGTTTTTCTATGTATAGTAGTATCATGTCGTCTGCAAACAGTGACAGTTTTACTTCTTTTCTAATTTGCATTCCTTTTATTTCTTTTTCTTCTCTGATTGCCATGGCTAGGACTTCCAAAACTATGTTGAGTAATAGTGGTGAGAGTGGACATCCTTGTCTTATTCCTGATCTTAGAGGAAATTCTTTCAGTTTTTCACCATTGAGAATGATGTTTGCTTTGGGTTTGTCATATATGGCCTTTATTATGTTGAGGTAGTTTCCCTCTATGCTGACTTTCTGTAGAGTTTTTTATCATAAATCAGTGTTAAATTTTGTCAGAAGCTTTTTCTGTATCTATTGAGATGATCATATGGTTTTTATTCCTAAGTTTGTTGATGTGGTGTATCACAGTGATTTGCAGATATTGAAAAGTCTTTGCATCCCTGGGATAAATCCTACTTGATCATGGTATGTTTCTTTTAATGTGTTGTTGCATTCTGTTTGCTAGTATTTTATTGAGGATTTTTGTGTCTACGTTCATCAGCGATATTGGTCTGTAATTTTCTCTTTTTGTTATATCTTTTTCTGGTTTTGGTATCAGGGTGATGGTGGCCTCATAGAATGAGCTTGGGAGTGTACCTTCCTCTGTGATTTTTTGGAAGAGTTTTAGAAGGATAGATATTAAGTCTTCTCTAAATGTTTGCTAGAATTCTGTGAAGCCATCTGGTCCTGGACTTCTGTTTGTTGGAAGATTTTTAATCACAGTTACATTTTCAGTGCTTGTGATTGGTCTGTTCATATTTTCTATTTCTTCCTGGTTCAGTCTTCAAAGGTTGTACCTTTCTAATAATTTTTCCATTTCTTCTAGGTTGTCCATTTTATTGACGTATAGTTGCTTTTAGTAGTCTCTTATGAACCTTTGTATTTCTGTGGTGTCTGTTGTCATTTCTCCTTTTTCATTTCCAACTTTACTGATTTGAGTACTCTCCTGTTTTTTCTTGATGAGTCTGGCTAAAAGTTTATCAATTTTGTTTATCTTCTCAAAGAACCAGCTTTTACTTTCATTGATTTTTGCTATTGTTTTCTTTGTCTCTATTTCACTTATTTCTGCTCTGATCTTTATGATTTCTTTCCTTCTGCTAACTTTGGGTTTTGTTTGTTCTTCTTTCTCTAATTGCTTTAGGTGTAAGGTTAGGTTGTTTGAGATTTTTCTTGATTCTTGAGGTAAGACTATTGCTTTAAACGTCCCTCTTAGAACTGCTGCATCCCATAGGCTTTGGATCGTCTTTTTCCGTTCTCATTTGTCTTTAGGTATTTTTTGATTTCCTCTTTGGTTTCTTCAGTGATCCATTGGTTATTTAGTAACATTCTTTAGCCTCCATGTGTTTGTGTTTTTTACAGTTTTTTTCCTATAATTGATTTCTAATTTCATAGCATTGTGGTCAGAACAGTTGCTTGATATGACTTCAGTTTTCTTAAATTTACCAAGGCTTGATTTGTGACCCAAGATATGATCTGCCCTGGAGAATATTCCATGAGCACTTGAGAAGGAAGTGTATTCTGCTGCTTTCGGATGGAATGTTCTATAAATATCAATTACATTTATCTGGTCTAATGTGTCATTTAAGGTTCGTGTTTCCTTATTAATTTTCTGTTTGGATAATCTGTCCATTGGTGTAAGTGGGGTGTTAAAGTCCCCCACTATTATTGTGTTACTGTCATTTTCCCCTTTTATGGCTGATAGCATTTGCCTTACATATTGAGGGGTCCTATACTGGGTACATATATATTTAGAATTGTTCTATCTTCTTCTTGGCTTGATCCCTTGATCATTATGTAGTGTCCTTCCTTGTCTCTTGTAACTGTCTTTAAAGTCTACTTTGATATGAGTATTGCTACTCCAGCTTTCTTTTGATTTCCATTTGCATATCTTTTTCCATCTCCTTACTTTCAGTCTGTATGTGTCCTTAGGTCTGAAGTGGGTCTCTTGTAGGTAGCATATGTATGGGTCTTGTTTTTGTATGCATTCCACCACTCTATGTCTTTTGGTTGGAGCATTTAATCCATTTACATTTGAGGTAATAATTGATTTAATTATTTTACATTTAAGGTAATTATTGATAATGATATGTACATTCCTATTTCCATTTTCTTAATTGTTTTGGGTTTGTTCTAATTGGTCTTTTTTCTTCCCTTCCTCATTTTTTCTCTTATGTTTTCTGCCTTGAGAAGCTCCTTTAGCATTTGTTGTAAAGCTGGTCTGGTGATGCTGAATTCTCTTAGCTTTTGCTTGTCTGTAAAGCTTTCGATTTCTCCGTCAAATCTGAATGAGGGCCTTGCTAGGTAGAGTATTCTTGGTTGTAGATGTTTCCCTTTCATCACGTTAAATATATCATGCCACTCCCTTCTGGCCTGCAGAGTTTCTGCCGAAAAATCAGCTGATAACCTTATAGGGATGCCTTTGTATATTATTTATTGCTTTTCCTTTGTTGCTTTTAAAATTTTTTCTTTGTATTTAATATTTGTTAGTTTGATTAATATTTGTCTTGCAGTGTTCCCCCTTGGGTTTATCCTGTACAGGTCTCTCTGCGCTTCCTGGACTTGGGTGACTGTTTCCCATGTTAGAGAAGTCATTCTTTGTTTTTTTGATATTGAGCTGTATGAGCTAGCTGTATATTTTGGAGATTAATCACTTGTCAGTCACATTGTTTGCAAATATTTTCTCCAATTCTACAGGTTGTCTTTTCATTTGGTGTATGGTTTCCTTTGCTGTGTAAAAGCATTTATTTAATTCAGTCTCATTTGTTTATTTTTATTTCCATTACTCTAGGAGACAGATCCAAAAAGATCTTGCTGTGATATATGTCAAACAGTGTCCTGCCTATATTTTCCACTAAGAGTTTTATAGTATGCGGTCTTACATTTAGGTCTTTAATCCATTTTGGGTTTGTTTTTGTACGTGATGTTAGAGAATGTTTTAATATCATTCTTTTACATGTAGCTGTCCAGTTTTCCCAGCACCACTTACTGAAGAGACTGTCTTTTCTCCATTGTATATTCTTGCCTCCTTTGTTGTAGATTAATTTACCATAGGTGTGTGGGTTTATTTCTGGGATTTTTATCCTGTTCCATTTGATCTGTATTTCTGTTTTTGTGCCAGTACCATACTGTTTTTATGACTGTAGCATTATAGTATAGTCTGAAGTCAGGGATCCTGATTCCTCCAGCTCCATTTTCTTTCTCAAGATTGCTTTGGCTATTTGGGGTCCTTTGTGTTTCCATACAAATTTTAACATTTTTTTGTCCTAGATCTGCAAAACATGCCATTGGTAACTTGATAGGTATTGCATCGAATCTGTAGATTACCTTGGGTAGTATAGGCATTTTAACAATATTGATTCTTCTAATCCAAGAACACAGTGTATCTTTCTGTGTGTGTCATCTTCAATTTCTTTCATCAGCATCTTATAGTTTTCAAAATACAGATGTTTTGCCTCCCTAGGTTGGTTTATTCCTAGCTATTTTATTCTTTTTGTTGCAGTAGTAAATGGGATAGTTTCCTTAATTTCTCTTTCTGATCTTTTGTTGTTAGAGCATAGGAATGCAAGAGATTTCTGTGTATTAATTTTGTATCCTGCAACTTTACTGAATTCATGGCTGAGCTCTAGTAGTTTTCTGGTAGCATCTTTAGGATTTTCTATGTATACTCTCATGTCCTCCCCGAACAGGGACAGCTTTACTTCTTCTTTACCAATTTGGATCCCTTTATTTCTTTTTCTTCTCATTGCCGTGGCTAGAACGTCCAAACTATGTTGAATAAAAGTACTGATAGTGGACATCCTTTTCTTGTTTCTGATCTTACAGGAAATGCTTTCAGCTTTTCACCTTTGCAAATGAGGTTAGCTGTGGGTTTGTCATATATGGCTTTTATTATGTTGAGATAGATTTCCTCTATGCCCCCTTTCTGGAGAGTTTTTTAATCATAAATGGATGGTGAATTTTATCAAAAGCTGTTTCTGCACCTACTGAGATGATCATATGGTTTTTATTTTTCAATTTGTTAATGTGGTATATCATACTGATTGATTTACGGATATCAAAGACTCCTCGCCTCCCTGATATAAATCCCAACCTGATCATGATTCTGTGATCCTTTTAATGTATTGCTGGATTTGATTTGGTAGTATTTTGTTGAGTATTTTTTTGTCTTTGTTCATCACTTGTGTTGGCCTGTAATTTTCTTTTTTTGTGGTGCCTTTGTCTGGTTTTGGTATCAGGGTGATGGTAGCCTCATAGAATGAGTTTGGAAGTGTTCCTTCCTCTGCAATTTTTTTGGAATAGTTTCAGAAGGATAGGTGTTAAATGTTTGCTAGAATTCTGTGAAGCCACCTGGTCTTGGACTTCTGTTTGTTGAGAATTTTTAAATCACAGTTTCAACTTCAGTGCTTGTGATTTGTCTGTTCATATTTTCCATTTCTTCCTGGTTCAGTTTTAGGAAATTGTACCTTTCTAAGAATTTGTCCATTTCTTCTAGGTGGTCCATTTTATTGGCATATAGTTATTTGTAGTAGTCTCTTCTGATCTTTTGTATTTCTGTGATGTCCATTGTAACTTCTCCTTTCTCATTTCTAATTTTATTGATTTGAGCCCTCCCTTTTTTCTTGGTGAGTCTAGCTAAAGGTTTATCAATTTTGTTTATCTTTTTAAAGAACCAGCTTCTATGTCATTGATTTTTTCTATTGTTTTCTTCATCTCTATTTCATTTATTTCTGCTCTGATCTTTATGATTTCTTTCTTTCTTCTAACTTTGGGTTTTGTTTTGTTCTTTCTCTAGTTGCTTCAAGTGTAAAGTTAGGTTGTTTGAGATTTTTCTTGTTTCCTGAGGTAAGATTGTATTCCTATAAACTTCCCTCTTAGAACTGCTTTGTCTGCCTCCCACAGGTTTTGGATTGTTGTGTTTTCATTTTTCATTTGCCTCTAGGTATTTATTTCCTCTTTGATTTCTTCAGTGATCCATTGGTTGTTTAGTACCATATTGTTCAGCCTCCACATGTTTGTGTTTTTTACAGCATTTTTCCTGTAATTGATTTTCTCATCTCATAGTGTTGTGGTCAGTAAAGATGCTTGATATGATTTCAGTTTTTGTAAATTTACCCAGGCTTGCTTTGTGGTCCAGCATGTGATCTATGCTGGAGAATGTTCCATGCCATGTGCACTTGAAAAGAATGTGTATCCTACTGCTCTTTTGATTGGCACACCCTATAAATAGCATTTAAGTCCTTCTGGGCTAATGTGTCATTTAAGGCCTGTGTTTCCTTATTGATTTTCTGTCTGGATGACCTGTCCATTGATGTAAGTGGGGTGTTAAAGTCTCCCACTGTTTTTGTGTTACTGTCAATTTCTCCTTTTATGTCTGTTAACGTTTTGCCTTGTACATTGAGGTGCTCCTGTGTTGGGTGCATATTACAGTTGTTCTGTCTTCTTCCTGGATTGATCCCTTGATCATTCTGTAGTGTCCTTCTTTGTCTCTTGTAACAGTATTTTAAAGTCTCTTTTGTCTGATATGAGTATTGCTATTGATTCCCATTTGTATGGAAAACCTTTTTCCATCCCCTCACTTTCAGTTGTATGTGTCTCTAGGTCTGACATGGGTCTCTTATAGACAGCATATATACTGGTCTTGTGTTTGCATCCATTCAGCCAATCTGTGTCTTTGTTTGGAGCAATTACTCTGCTTACATTTAAGGTAATTATCAGTATGTATGTCCTTCTTGCCATTATGTTTGTTGTTTTGGATTTGTTTTTGTAGGTCTTTTTTCTTCCTTTCCTCATTTGTTCTCTTGTGATTTGATGACTATTTTTATAGTGTTATGTTTGGATTTCTTTGTGTGTATATCTATTATGGCTTTTTGGTTTGTGGTTACCATGAGGTTTTGATATACCGGTCTATACATGATTGTTTAAGTTTCTGATATCGTAATATCAAATGAATTTCAAATATCCTGCATTACTTTTCTGTAGTTTCCTTCTCTCACAGTTACTGGTTTAGATATCATGTTCGTGTGTAGATGATTTCCTGTATGTTTGCCTTTACTGCTGAGCTTTCCCATTTCATGATGTTCTTGTTTTAGTTGTGGCCTTTTCTGCCGAGAGAAGTTCTTTTAGCATTTGTTGTAAAGCCGGTTTGGTGGTGCTGAATTCTTTTACTTTTGCTTGTCTGTGGAGCTTTTGATTTCTCCATCTAATTTGAACCGAGGGCCTTGCTCGGTAGAGTAATTTTCATTGTATGTTTTTCCCTTTCATCACTTTATATTGTGCCACTCCCTTCTGGCCTAGAGTTTCTGCTGAAAAATCAGCTGATACTCCTGCAGGGATTCCCTTGTATGTTATTTGTTGCTTTTTCCTTTTTTTTTTTTTAATATTTTTTCATTATATTTAATTTTTGTCAATTTGATTACTGTTGTCTCACCATGTTCCTCCTTGGGTTAATCCTGTATGGGTCTGTGAATTTCCTGGACTTGGGTGACTGTTTCCTTTCCCATGTTGGGAATTTTTCAGCTATTATCTCTTCAAGTATTATCTCAGGTCCTTTCTCTCCCTCTTCTCCTTCTGGGACCCCTCTAATGCAAATGTTGGTGTGTTTGACATTGTCCCAGAGGTTTCTTAAACTGTACTCATTTTATTCTTATTTTGTTCCATGGCAATAATTTCCACCACTCTGTCTTCCAGCTCACTGATTCATTCCTCTGCCTCATTTATTGTACTATTGATTCCTTCTAGTGTATTTTTCATTGCAGTTACTGTATTCTTCGATTCTGTTTGGTTGTTCTTTATACTTTCTAACTCTTTGCTAAAAACTTCTTGTAACTTCTCACTCTGTACATCATTCTTTTCCCAAGTTATTGGATCGTCTTTACCATTACTACTCTGAACTCTTTCTTGGGTAGACTGGTTATGGCTACTTCACTTAGTTGTTATTTTTATCTTGTTCCTTCATCTGGAACATATTCCTTTGCCATCTCATTTTAATTTCCTATTTGTGTTTTTATATATGTTGTAGTTTAGTTATGTTTCTTGACCTTGGAGAAGTGGCCCTCTATAGGGGATGTCCTGTATGTCCCAGCACTACACTCCCCTCTCGTCACCCAAGGGCCAGGGACCAGCTGGTCCCAGGGTAGTTCTGACCTGTTTTCAGACTCAGTTCCACAGGCTGCTGGATCATAGTTTTCTTGCTTCTGGTGTCTCCCCTCTGGTGGGTTAGTCCAGTCTAGATGCTTGTGCAGGCTTCCTGGCGGGGGCGAGGCCAGTGCCTTCCTTTGGTGGGTGGAGCCAGGTCTTGGCCCTCTTGTGGGCAGGGCCATGTCAAGGGGCGTGTCTAGAGGTGGCTGTGGGCTCAAGAAGTCTTTAGGCAGCCTGGCTGCTGGTGGGTGGGGCTGTGTTCCTGCCCTTTTGGTTTTTGGCCTGAGGTGTTCCAGCCCTGGAGCTTATAGGCAGTTGGGTGCAACCAGGTCTTAGTCAAAGGACCCAAGATGTCTGCCTCTAGCCAAAGTTCACGTAGGTCCCTGCTATGCCTGCCACCTCCCCAGGAGACCTTCCAAGACCAGCAGGTAATTCTGGCCCAGGCTCCTGTGGAGTCTCTGCTTTTGCCCTGGGTCTTGGTGTGCATCCTCCAAGAGTGAAGTCTCTGTTGCCCCCAATCCTGTGGAGCTCCTGCAGTTGAGCCCCACTGGCCTTCAAAGCCGCTTGGCTCCTCCTCCCAATGCTGAACCCCTAGGCATGGTGTGGAGCTCAGAGCTCTCACTCCTGTGGGAAAACTTCTGTGATACAATTATTCTCCAGTTTGTGGTCCTCCCACCCAGGTGGTATGGGATTTGATCACATCATGAGAGTGCCCCTCCTACTATCTCATGGTTTCTTCTTTATGTCTTTGGAAATAGAATATCTTGTTTTGGAAGATTCCAGTCTTTTTAATTTTTTGATGTTCTCCTGAGAGCAAGGTCCTTCTGCTCTGCCATCTTGTCTCTGAATGTCCTATTTTTTAAGTCTCCTTTAAAAGAGAGATTGTATAGAATTCAGCATTCTTCAGCATGTTGATATTTGTTGAAGTAGCTTAAGCATTTTCCTAATCTTTGATATTTTGAAGCAGTGAGATGGTAGAACCACGTTTGTAATCACAATCAAAAGTACTAATTGTGTCCTCTAATATGTATACTCACATAGAAGTTGAAATACACTTTTGAAACATTCAAATGCAATTCAAGACATTTGTCTGGTGCAGAACAAACACGAGGACATCTTAAAAAACATGCCATTTCCCATTCATATACACATATACATAAGTATATTCACAAATATACATGTAGTACAGACGTGTACACACACACACACACACACAGTAATTCTTTATTTGGCGTCTGAATACAGAAGTCCATATATCATTGCATGATGCAGAAGACAGCTGACAAAGAAATGTTTTTCAAGTTATAAGGTTCCTGGTGGTTCATTTCTTGGGGACTTTGAAGCAGTGCTTCAGCAATTAGGAGTTCTGGACACTAGACTTTTCAAGGCCAACAGTGAAACATAATTAAATGGTTTTGGAAAAGCCTTCTGACGTAATTATGCTATCATATGTTTAAATTAGGAAAATCTGTAATGTATTCATGGACCCTCTGAACATATCTGACTTCCATATTTTTCCTTTCAGCTATTTATTTGTCAGTATCACATATGGCTGGCAGCAGACACAAGGGGTATCTTGGTACTCATACCTGGAAACCCTATGCTCAACATCATTGTCAGCACTTTCATATTTGTTTGTGTGGCACATGAAATTTCTCAGATCACTAATGATCTTGCACAGATTATTATTCCTAAAGATAACTCATCTCTGTTGAAAAGATTGGCATGTATAGCTGCATTTTTTTGTGGACTCCTCATCTTATCATCTGTTCAAGATAAATCAAGACATTAGGATACTAAAACCTTAAACTCTTCAGATTAACTTTGTGTCTACCTGGAGGAGAACAGCATCTACCTGAAGATACAAATGTATATGTAAATAAAAATTTGTGTGACAAGAAGATAGCTCAGTGACATCTGTTCAACATATGTGGTTGTATATTTTGGAAATGTACATATATGATGTGAAATACGGAAGAAAATTGAAGCAGAGTGCATTGTATAGGACTGCATGTGAAAAGTCTTTTCTACTGGATCTGTATTTCCTTTTATAAGTGATTTTAAGTTAACCTATGAAGGCAGGGAAATAATTACCTTTCCAGTAAAAAATACAGATAATTAGCTTAGTGACACCACTGAGTGTTTTGATATTTACTAAATTTGTGGTAATAAAATTGTATGCACCTGTATTCATCATGGAACTTCCTATTTCGTTGAAAACTTTCTTACTCAAGAAAGACTGCAATATTGTTTTCTTATATGTGCAATGATGTGGAATGACAAACAGTATGTCTTCTGTGTTCATGTTCTGATTGTTATGTTTCCTGACATGAGTTTTCTTCCTAACTATGGTTTTCAGGTATATAAGCCTAAAATCTTTGTACACTTTGTCTCAAAGTTGTTCTAGGCTCCATGACAGGGTTTTGTCATTGATACTGTTGTAGCTTTTTATAAAAAGGCCATTTTTTTCTTTCTAGTCCAAACATTCACCTGTTTCCTTTCTTTAAGCTATACCAGTGTAATACCAGTTACCCTGTGGATCCATTGAATATGCTTTCCCCCATCTAATTTTGTGTATTATTTCCAATGTTTGGAAGCTCTTTATAACCATTTTGGTATTTCCTATTACTCCCTCCTATTTTAAAAAAAATATTTATCAACCTAAACTTGTGCAGTGTAGTAAAGATTCAAGTTATGTGTGAGATGTATAACCATAAGTAGAATTTTAAGTAAACCGGTGACCTTGGGCAATGTATGTTTTTGGTTTTGTTACAAGCTAACTGTTAGAGGTATAAATTTATTTATCTGTTGTACAGATTTGATTATAAATTTTAATGTTTGAAAGATTGCACTTGTTTGCTGTTACTGTGTATGGGGTAAGATATTTTTTGTTCACGGTATATGAAAATATGGAGTAATTTAAACAGTAAATAAACATTCTGTGGATGCTTATTTTTGTATTGTAAAGTATCAATTAAACTGTTTTTTTTTTAAAGCTGGATCCATTAATGATTGGTTCAAATGTCTAATTCATTTCCTCAACTTAAATTTACTTTTTCAATCTCTTAGCATATATGGGTAAGTCACTGTGACAGTTAAAGAATAATTTAGTTATCAGTGCTTCAGAGGATAATCTGCTTTTCTGCCCATGAGTTAAAACATTGTTTTATTAGTAATGTTAACGTTTTCTTTGTTTTTTTTTTTTTTTTTTTGCGGTACGCGGGCCCCTCACTGCTGTGGCCTCTCCTGTTGCGGAGCACAGGCTCCAGACGCGCAGGCTCAGCAGTCATGGCTCACGGGCCCAGCTGCTCCGCGGTATGTGGGATCCTCCCGGACCAGGGCACGAACCCCCGTGTGCCCTGCATCGGCAGGCGGACTCTCAACCACTGCACCACCAGGGAAGCCCCCCGTGTTAAAGATTTTTAAAATGTATTTCTTTAGCACTGGATTTATGTGCTAGTGATATATTTCCATTAATTGAGGAATATTTCTCAAACAGATGTTTGGTCTTTCTTTTTCCTCTCTTCTTCTGCCCTTACTTAATCTTTTGACATTTCCCAGATAGACAATTGTAATGATTCATTGCTCTGCCTCCTAGACTGCAGACTTATAAGTAGAGAACAGTATAGTTATAAATCAAAAACTTCCAAGTACTGTGATCACATTATTCTTGCTGGTGTGGCTTGCCAATGAGTAGAGTGCATTTTAATTTAGCTTGTAAGTTTTATCATCAGAGAAAGATTCCTCCTGATGAAACAATTGAAAAAGAAAGATGACCATTATTTGTTTTTTAAAGTACTTATGTCTTCTAATAGTGATAGCCAAGTAAAAAGTTTTTTCCTAAAACTTGGAACTGGTAAGCCCTATTTCTTCATCACGCGTTCTCATTTAATTTATATGTATAAAATAAAACAGTGGCACATAAAAATTAAAATCAAAATATGCATGTCATTAAAATATATTTGATTTTCTTAATGAGTCTTTATGGATAAGAGGTTATTGTGGTATTAGTTACCACAATGATAGCTTACCACAATGATAGCATCTACGGTATGTTTTAATATTTTTTCTGCATTGACTCACATAGTGATTATTTGCATTAATCATACCATTCTTCAGAAAGATGTTTAACAGAATATTTAGATATGCTAAAATTTAGATAAAACCACAGATTCTCTAAAGCTCAAATTTTCTATAATATAAATCATGTTGAAAAATCTATCATCTGGCCCCAAAAGGTACTTGCTTGACTCACTCTAACCCAATCCTTCCCCGTTTCCCTTGTGAAACGGTCCCATTTTTATGGATAGCCAACATAGCATTAAAAATTCAGAGCCTTCACCTAAAACCATTCTCTGTACATATGAACTGGATCTTATTATTTGTTTTAGGTGCTGGTATAAGATAACATTTATATCCTACCATCCATTGTAAGATAAGTTAACCAGTTAAAATTTTAAAGATGGGTGAATATTATTTCACATGTTAGTGAGCATAGTAAGCTTTTAAGCTTGGTAAAATTAACTTTAATGATAAGCATGTCTGTGTTTGATTATGTGTATTTTTTACTACCTTGTAAAAATATGTATATAGGGCTTCCCTGGTGGCGCAGTGGTTGAGAGTCCGCCTGCCGATGCAGGGCACACGGGTTCGTGCCCCAGTCCGGGAAGATCCCACATGCCGTGGAGTGGCTGGGCCTGTGAGCAATGGCCGCTGAGCCTGCGCGTCCGGAGCCTGTGCTCCGCAACGGGAGAGGCCACAACAGTGAGAGGCCCGCATACCGCAAAAAAAAAAAAAAAAAAGTATATAAACTATTAAGCCTAAACAAATAAACCATAGGACCTAGGGCAGAACCTTCATAAAACAGACTCAGTAAGAACAGTTTGTCAAAGAACATGCAATTTCTACGAGAATGCCTCTCCCCCTTTAGATTGATAAGAGGGGAAGAGGCAGTCTAGTAAACTTGAGAGCCAAGTTGGAATTTTTATGTTGAACAATATTAAATCACTAATATGCTATCATTTTGACCTACAAAAATGGCAGTTTCATAGGGCTCAACCTAACAGTTTCCCTTGATTAAAACATCAACAACAACTTGGGTAGTTTCCTGCAGAATTGATCTTGACAACTTCAAAAATTCTAAATATTAAGATACTCATGCTTGAAAAGCACGTTTAAATCTGTATTGGTCTTTTAATGAAATCCCTCCTAGCATCTTGTATTATATGAATTAGAATTATAAAACTTCCGTAAAAGATCCATAAGGTAGTATAAACGAGACTTATTTTCCAAAAGTAGAGTTGAATATATTATGAGCTATAATACATCTAACATTAAGAAATAAGACTTAAATTTCTGTGATTAAAAAACTTCCGACAAACAAAAAGTCCAGGACCAGATGGCTTCACAGGCGAATTCTAGTAAACATTTAGAGAAGAGTTAACACCTATCCTGAAACTTCCCGGAAATTGCACGGGAAGGAACACTCCCAAGCTCATTCTACGAGGCCACCATCACCCTGATAGCAAAACCAGACAAACACACCACAAAAAAAAATTACAGGCCCATATCACTGATGAACATAAAAACAAAAATCCTCAACAAAATACTAGCAAACCAAATCCAAGAACATTGTAAAGGGATCATAAACCAGGATCAAGTGGGATTTACCCCAGGCATGCAAGGATTCTTCAGTATATGCAAATCAATCACTGTGATACACCACATTAACAAATTGAAGAATAAACGCCATATGATCATCTCAGTATATGCAGAAAAAGCTTTTGAGAAAATTCAACACCCATTTATGAGAAAAACTCCAGAAAGTGGGCATGAAGGGAACCTACCTCAACATAATAAAGGCCATATATGACAAACCCACAGCTAACATCATACTCGGTGAAAAGCTGAAAGCGTTCCCTCCAAGATCAGGAACAAGACAAGGATGTTCACTCTTGTCACTTTTATTCAACATAGTTCTGGAAGTTCTAGCCACGGCAATCAGAGAAGAAGAAACAAAAGGGATCCAAATTTAAAAAGAAGTAAAACTCACTGTTTGCAGATGACGTGATACTGTACACAATTATTTACAAAATACTTTTTTAAATACCATTCCAAAGCATAAAAAGGGGGTAGATCAACATTTTAAAAGGAAATTTATGCTTACCTAGAAGTGTTTGTCATGTGCAGGCAAAATCTTCATCCTTAAAAGTAACTTTTATGATATTTAAATTCAGCTGATTGTATTAGCATTTACTTCACTAATACCTAGTGGTCCTATTATATAGAAGACATTTAAGAGAATTTTTTAATAATGAAAATCACTTAAAAGGATGATAAAACTTAACAAATTTTTTTAAATTCTATAGCTACCACAGATGGATTATTTCTTTTAATCACCAGTCCTAAAATAATAAACTAGAATTTAGCACGTGGTAAAAGTTCTCCATGTTTATGTCTTTTTAATATGAATTCCAGCCAGACCAATCTTACTGTTCCCCAAATATACTATTCCTTTGTTCCCACTCTTCATCTACCTAGATCCAACTTCTTTAACATAGGATTTAAACTCCGCCTTTTCTGTGACACCAATACTTTATCTTTTAAACTATTCTAGCATTAGTTACCTGGTGCCATTATGTTGTCATTTCTTCCATTCCTTCAGTAAGACTGTAACTCCAGAGTCAAGATGGATATAGTAACGTGTTATACAAAGTAGGTATCGAGAGGCTTGACCATCAGCTAACGGATTCTGGCTTTATTTTCTCCCATCTTAGAAACAAAATTCCTCTATATTTAGCATTCCCAAAGCTACTGCTTCGTTTATCTTCTCCTCCAGACCTGAACTGTTCTTGTCAAGATCAGCAAGAGCTTCCATACTGCTAAATCCATTGATGAGTTCTGAGTTTTCACCCTACTTGACCTATGGGCAGTATTTGACGCAGTTGATTTAATGCCTCGCCTTTCAACCATCTCCTTCACTATGCTTCCAGGACATCACCATTTCCCATTTTCTCCCTACCTCAGTAGCCATTCCTTCACAGTCCTGGATACTGGATCCTCTTCACACCCTCAGTCTCTAAATAATTTCCCAGAGGTCAGTTCTCAGAACTTCAGGTGATATTACTTAAGGAGTGAGTATGAGTAGTCACATAGCTTTAAACATTATCTGTATTTTGATGTCTACCAAATTTTTGTCTTTAGTCTGAACTTCTTCCCGAAAATTCAAATCCAGATACCTACCTGCGTACTTTAACATCTCCATTTGAATATCTAAAAGACATCTCAAACTTAACAAGTCTAAAACAAAACTAAGCTTCCCCACTACTGGCCACAAACAAAAACACCCACAGTCTTTTTCTCAGTAAATGGCAACTACATTCTTCAGGTGCTCAACTAAAAAATTTTTGACTCATACTTTTTGTCTTATATTTTAGTAAAACTTGTCAGCTTCATCTTCAAAATATATCCATAATTCAATAATTCAACCACTTTTCATCATCCCCTATGTGATCACCTTGTTCCAGAAGTCCACCAGCTCTTTCCTGGATTATGGTTACTAGTCAGCTTCATTTTTCTCTGTAGTTCCAACATACTTAACACTTTTTATTTTCCTATTTTTTTAATCTTCCGTCTCCCCCCATTAGAATGTAGTCTTTCTGAGGACAGGGATTTTTCTGTTTTACTCTCTATGGTATCCGCAGCTCCTAGAACAATACCTTTCAATTACTTGCTGAATGAACTAATAAATAAATGCTCCAGAAACTATCAAGTACTAACCCCATACAAGGCAGGTGGGCAGCCCTGCAAATGATGAAAAGGAAAATTATTTTCCCAACTGCCTTCTTAGTGATTTGGACAGGAGGCTAAAGATAAACTTTATTTGGCTGTTAGCATGTTGATTTGAATAATGTTATAAAAAATTTAACCCACTTATGCAGCCAGCTAAAGAGTGAGTTTAAATAGTCACATGGCACATAACCTGTGACTCCGCAGCAGGGCAAGAGTCTTTCTGTCCTGGATGCAAACTACTTGCAGACCTGAGTGCTTGCCATACCTGGTAGAACATAAGCTTTCACTCGCTGTGAGTCCTACCGTTCTTCATTTTTTTGCTTTATGCTGGGGCAAAATGTCAACTGCAATTTGTCTTTGTACTTATACTATTATATTTGTTATAGTAGAGAGAATTATTTCTTTGGAATCCTATCTCTATCAAAAGTGGAAAATGAAAAGATAAACTAAGAAAGCCATGTATTTTTAAAAAAGATTGTGCTTTTTGTGGAAGTCAAAAATATTCTTCTGTGTTCAGATAAAATGTGACTATGTCATAAAATACTACTTAAAAATACTACTTAAACCGTTATGAAATAAACTATATTAAAAACTATTGCCAGTACCTAGAAATATATATATGAGTGCCAGTATAAGTAAAATCAGATTAATTAATTAAATGGAAACCTGAAATTTCAACAGGACTTTAATGAAAATTTTTTAAATGATAATGCTGTGAAATTCTGATATATATTAAGTGAAAAAACTGCACCAGAACATTTAACAGATGGTAAGTTTTAAAAGCATATCCATTGAATATAGCAGAAATTACATGCCAAAAAAATAAGCTTTTGAAAATAGAAGGCTAACTAGGAAAACTTATCTCCCTTGGTATATCAAGATATGGCTGAGAACTTATAGAGAAAGTTTATTAAAAGTGTAATTTGTGACATTTTCTACTGCACATTGTGTTGAGAGAAATTGTCTATTGTCTATTTCTATTGTGTTAAGAGCACAGATATCAGCAAACCACCTAGTTAATTATATTTTGCTTACACTGAGAATTCTAATGTAACGGACTCAGAAACATACCTATGTCATGTTCATTATAAGAAAATGATTTACTGATTTGATTGAGATCTTAAAGTTTGATATAGGCTAATATTAATAAAGTTAATTAGTATGATAACAGAAAGTGCTATTGTGATGATCCGTGGACTTACAAAATAAGACTGAAATTAATGATGTTTTGCAAGGACATGGAACTTAAGTCCACTCATTTCACTTCCTGGGAATGGCTTTATGCTAAATTTTAAAAATAGAATACATTCTGGATATAGCCATTGATATCATAAACTGGAAGTGTTTTGTGGGTTATCTTATAGACAGGTCAGTGTTTTGTTTGATAGATTGGATGTACCATATGGGAACCTGCTATATGACAGGAGGTAGATGGCATTGTACTTAGAGATCTTTAGAACTATTGAAAGAGATTAAATTTTTTACATAATTTAAGAGAAAATGACCATTAGCCTAATTTCAAAGACTGAAATAAAGATGGCCAATTTTGACTGGCAGTTCAATCTGTCTTACCAGTTTGAATATTTTTCTGCAAAGACATTCAAAACTGATTGAATATATGACTCAATTTGTTCATTCTCAGGATAATTGTCATTTGGGGAAATGTATTTGGCAACGTTTATTCTGGTTCATTTTCTTATGCTAAAAATGGTTTCCAGAGAAGGAACGATTGGCAACTACATTCCCAAAATTATAGGGTTGACGACTAAATTCTAGAAAACTTTTTCTGGTTTTAAATCTTATAAAATGTAAAAGCGCTATATGTTTTAGCTTTTCATGTTAGTAGTGATAGTAAAAATGAGATATGAGAAAAAAGTGGAATTTATATGGCTGCCATTCAATATGGTACCAGAATCTAAATATGACAAAATTTTGGAATACCTGAATTCTATGTAATACTAGGAATAGTTGTTCTAAAATATAAAAGCTATTATACAGGTATTTTATCCATTATGAAGAATTTTGGGGACTATGAAACAGGATAAAATGAAATACTTTGTCTTTAAAGGATTCAAAGATAAAATTTTACTGAGCATCATAATGGAAATATCTGACACTTTATATCTTAGTAAAGAATGGTACCCAAGATTCTTTTTCCAAATTCAAGGTAAACCAAGAAAGAAAAAATTTTCCATTTTCTAATTTAAAATATCTCCGGTATTATAAATGTTTATGTTATATTGAAGGCTTACACCCTCATACATTAAAAATAAAAAGGTTTGATTCTCTATCTGGCAGTTGTGTTTTGTTTTTTTTGTTTTAATTCTTAACCTTCTTTATTCTACTTTCTATCTAGTCAAAGTTCTTGACTTTTGACCATAGCTTTTTCATAACTAGGTATGTTTTGTTTTGTTTTGCCTGGTAAGTCATAGGGTCAAGGTACTGCTAATGAAAGGATTAGACTCTCCTCTATGAGACTAGATTAGATATTAATGTTTGGAGTGGCAAGATTAGTTTTAACTAAGTAATTCAGTAGAAAAATAGTGACAGCCATCTCTGGTATAGAGAGAGTAAACTAGAACTAAGAACCCACATTTTCCTTACCTCATCTCCTTCCATCTCACCCCCACCTAGGAACACTATCACTAAGAGAGAAAAAAATGATGGAAAAACATTTAGTTGAAGGCCAAGGGGTCCAGCACTTTCAAAACACATTTGTACACAAGGGACACAGAGCTGGAGCACTTACAGACTACAAAATTAAAAATGGAAACTATAGAGAAGTAATACATGGGCACGGCTATCCAAAAAAGAATTTAAATAGAGTAATGAAAGGGGTAGGACTTGTACAATTAGATGTATAGACACATTAACCTACAGTTATCAGTGTGGGATAGATGCAAGAATATATAGATTGACAGAATATGAAACAAAAACATTTTAATCCCAACAATTAGAGTAAGGTAATATTTGATTTCACATTACTAAGGAAAGATAGACATAGTCTTTAAATGGTCCTCAGACAACTGCTTAATTATGGGAGTGGGGGCAGTAAATTCCCTTTCTTACTCCATATACTAAAAGATATTTAAGATGATTAAAAGGTTTAAAGACATTCAAAATAAGAATTAGAAATAAGAGCTTGTATGTTACCAAGTCCAAGCTCATACTACTCACTGCACAACAGGGTGACTCATTGAGAGATGAGCTGTTAGGGCAAGGAACAGTGACTTTATTCAGAAAGACTGAGAAGATGATGAACTAATGTCCCGAAGAACCATCTTCTCTGAGTTAGAATTCAGGCTTCTTTTATATCAGTACTAAAAGGTGGGGGGGAGGGGGTAAAATCCTGGTTCTGGCCAGACTCTGGAAGGGATGTGTTAATTCCTTCCTTCCTGCAGCTGTTCGCAGGTAGGCCTAGTCAGGATGTTTCCTGTAAGCTAAACAAAGGTATATTAGTTTAATGCTCATTACCTGGGAGGCAGGGTTCCCAGAGATAGGCCATTATGTGTAATTTAAGCTTATAGGCAACATCCCTCTAGTGATTAACTTGTAATAGAATACAAAGGTTCTTCCCTATTACAATTTCCCACTGTCAATGATCCATTCCCCAATCTTGGGGGAAAAGGGATGAAGACCTCTCTAATCGCTGTTGAACAGGGGTGACGAAGAGGTGATTACAAAATGGAATTGATGAACCTTGAACGGGAAATATTCCTTAGAGTCTTTTAGTCAGTAGTACAATCCTCCTTCCTTTTTTATCTACAATTATTTGAAACTGATTAAACCCCTTAGCACTTTATTGTCTAATTTAATTGAATTTGGGTTTTTGGTTCCTGTTCCCAATACGTATAAATTCCTGTGCTATTTATTTGGACAAAATTAAATGGGCTGACCCTTCCCTAGCAACAATGAAATTATAATCAATACTTCTTTTTTTAAAGAGCAACCTTAAGTCTTCTAAGAGCTCACAAACCCGTTGCTCTCCAGGCCTCTCAGAAGTAGGGTCATTTTCGGATGATAGTGGTGCTGCTTTTATCTGAGTGTGATGAATCCATGGTTTTACTCCAGCTAACTTGACAGATGAATGTGTGGTAAGTAATACCACGTGTGGTCCTGTCCACCTTGCAGTCAGTTGATGTTCAGGCCATTGTTCTTTCCAGGTTTTAAGGAGGACTCAGTCTCCAGGTCGGAAAGGATGTAAGGCTACTTCCGTTGGATAGGCAGACCGGTTGGAGGCAAATTCATGAACAGGGGTTAGTATAGTGCCCGAAGTTTTAACATAATAGACAACTGCTAGGTCTTTAGAGCATTTATAGATTCTCCCACCCAGCAGACACCTGGAATGGTCTACCATACAATATTTCAAAGGGGCTTAATTTAAGCTTGCTTCTGGGAGCCACTCTGATTCATATCAGGGCAACTGTCAAGGCCTTATCCTAAGTTAAATTAGTCTCTTGACATTTTAGCAATGCTCTTTTTTAATGGATGATTTATTTTCTCGGTTCTTCCTATTGATTGTGGTCTCCAGGATGAACATAGTTTCCAATTAATTTGCAATGCTTTAGATACCTGTTTGATTATACTGGAGACAAAAGCAGTCCTATTGTCACTTTTGAAGGGGTGTTAGGGAATCTAAATCAGGGAATAACTTCCATAAAGAGGACTTTAATCACTTCAGAGGCTTTTTCTGTCTGGGTGGGATATACCTCCACCCATCCTGAAAAAGTATCCAAACACTAGCAGGTATCTGAAATTTCCTGCAGCTCAAGGCATTTGAGTAAAGTCTATTTGCCAGTCCTCGGTGAGGCAGGTTCCTTTGTGTTGACTCCCCGTCTGGGGAGGTCTGACAGCAGTCTTCAGGTTATTTTTAAGCACAAATCACGCAATTCTGAGTGGCTTGCTGGATTATCTTGTGTAGGTTAGACCCCATCACATACTTTTTAGTCCACTGTAAGGTGGCATCTCTCATAATGGGTACTATTATGAATGTGCTGCACCACAGTGTCCAAGAGTGTCTCAGGGATGAAAACAATTCCTTGTGCACTACATTTCCAGCCAAGCAAGGTGTGATCAAGAGTGAAACTCCATTCTTTGGCCCCCTCTTTGCCCTTTTCTACAAAGGAGACCTTGGCCCAAAAGAGGGATTGGAAACTCTGACATATATAAGAATTTTTGTTTGGGGGTGAGGTCTCCTAGTTGGCATTCTAGAGATTGTAAGAATGAATGATTTCATACTCCTCCAGATACTCCCGTGACCAGGACGGATTGGGATGTTTTCTGTGCCACTTTGATGTCTACCACAGACTACGCTGCACCCGTATCTATCAGAAAGTCAATCAGCTCATTCCCCAGGACTCCTATCGGGAAATGGGAATTAGGTGCCTCAAGTCCAAGGGAGCCCCTGGGCCTCTTCATTCATCAGAGTGTCCCTCTGTTTCTACCATATGAGAGGCTCCCGTCTTTTATTGTTCTTATGTTTTAGCTTATGGCAATCCAATGTCCTTCCTCCTTACAGTAAGCGCATTGTTCCTTCCCCAGTGGTGGCTTACCTCTCTTCAGGTTACTCGCCTCCCAGGAATCCAATGCCACTACCAGAAGAGTGGCATTTCTGTTAATATTTGTTTTATGTATTTAGGTGCTCCTATGTTGCGTGCATATGTTAATGAATGTAATATCCTCTTCTTGTATTGATCCTTTTATCATTATATAGTGTCCTTCTTTATCTTTCTTTATGGCCTTTGTTTTAAAGTCTATTTTGTCTGATACGAGTGCCGCTACCCCTGCTTTCTTGTCATTTGTTTACCTGAAATATCTTTTTCTTCCCCCTCACTTTCAATCTATGTGTGTCCTTTGCCCTAAAGTGAGTCTCTTGTAAGCAGCATATTGTAGTCTTCTGTTTTATGTTTTTTTAATCAAATCTGCCACTCTTGATTGGAGCATTTAGTCCATTGACATTTAAAGTAATTATTGATAGATTTAAAATGGCAAATATATATCTTGTTTTCCAGTTGATTTTGTATTTCTTCTTTGTTCCTTTTTTTGTTTTCCCTTTTGTGGTTTGATGGTTTTCTTTTGTATTATGCTTGTGTTTTCTTTTCGGTTTTTGTGAATCTATTGTATGTTTTTGATTTGTGGTAACCCTGCTTTTCAAGTATGTTAACCCATTACTATATCTATTTGCTTTAGACTGGTAGTCCTATAGGCTCAAACACATTCTAAAAAAAAAAAGTACATTTTCTTACTCTCCTCCCCCACATGTTATGATTTTGCTGTCCTCTTTTACATTTTCATGTTTTCCTTTTGCTCTTCATTGTAGTTATCATTGCTTCCACAAAAACTTTTTTGATTTTCTTTTTAAATCTGTATACTGGCTTATTTAAGTGATTTACTTTCCAATTGTTATTTTCTCTTTCCTATAGGTTCTTGCTTCTTTTCTATTTAGAGAAGACCTCTCACTATTTCCTTTAGGATATGTTTAGTATTGCTGTATTCTTTTAGTTCTTGCTTGTCTGAGAAATTCTCACTTTCTATTCTAAATGATAATATTTATTAATATTCTACCCAGCAAGATTAACAAACATAAAAGGGAGAAGTTGACAGGAATACAGTAATATAGGAGACTTTAACACCCTACTCACATCAATGGACAGATCTTCCAGACAGAAAACCCATAAGGCAACAAAGATATTAAGTTACACAGTAGAATAGTTAGACTTAAAAATATCAATTAAGACGTTTCAGATTTTTTTTGGATATATACACATTCTTTTCAAATGCATATGAAACATTCTCTAGGATTGACCACATACTAGAACACAAAACAAGCCTCAACAAATTTAAGGATAGAAATTATTTCAAGCATCTTTTCTGAACAAAATGGCATGAAACTAGAAATCAACCACAGAAAGAGAAATGAGGGAAAAAATAATTACATGGAAACCAAACAACATGCTCCTGAAAAAACCAATGGCTCAATGATGAAATCAAAGAGGAAATTTAAAAATACCTTTAGACAAATTACAATGAAAACACAACAATACAAAATCTATGGGATGCAGCAAAAGCAGTCCTAAGAGAGAATTTAATAGCAATGCAGGCATTCTTCAAAAAACAAGAAAAATCTCAAATATACAACCTAACCTACCACCTAAAAGAATTAGGTTTTGTCACTCTTTTTCTAAAGTAAACAAAAGGAAGGGAATAAAGGTCAGAGAGGAAATAAAATAGAGATTTAAAAAAAGAAAAAAAAAATCCATAAAATCAAGAGCTAGTTCCTTGAAAGGGTAAACAAAAATTGACAAACCTCTGGCCAGACTCATTAAGAAGAAAAGAGGACCCAAATAAACAAAGTAAGAAATGAAAGAGGATAAATAACCGATACAATAGAAATACAAAAAAAATAAAAAATAACAGAATACTATGAAAATTTTTGAAAAATTATATGCCAAGAAGTTGGACAGTCTAGGATAAATGGATAAGTTTCTAGAAACACACAGCTCATCAAAACTGAGTCAAAAAGAAAGAGATAATTTGAACAGATCAATCACTAGAAGTGAAATACAATCTGTAATTAAAAAAAAAAAACTCCCTATAAACAAAAGTCCAGGACCAGATGGCTTCACTGGGGAATTCTACTTAACATACAAAGAACTTCTTCTGAGCCTTCTCGAACTATTCCTAAAGATTGAAGAGGGAACACTCCCAAAGTCATTCTATGAAGCCACCATCACCCTGATACAAAAACCAGACAGACAATACCAAAAAAAGAAAATTACAAGCCAATATCTTTGATGAATATAGATGCAAAAATTCTCAACAAAATATTAGGAAACCAAATCCAACAACACATAAAAATCATACACCACAATAAAGTTGGATTCATCCCAGCGCCACAAGGATGGTTCAACATAAATCAATGTGCTACCCCACATCAACAAAAGACCAAAAATCACATTATCTCAATAGATGCAGAAAAAGCATTTGATAAAACTCAACATCCGTTTATGATTAAAAAAAAAAACTCTTCCCTCCTTATAGAGGGAACAAATCTCAACATAATAAAGGCCATTTATAACAAACCCACAGCCAACATAATACTCAATGGTGGAAAGCTGAAAGCCTTCTTGCTAAAATCTGGAGCAAGACAAGGATGCCCACTCTCATCACTTCTATTCAACATAGTATTGGAAGTCCTAGTCACAGCAACAGACAAGAAATAAAAACATATCCAAACTGGAAGAGAAGAGGTAAAATTGTCATTATATGCAGATGACATGATATTATATATAGAAAACCCTAATGACTCCACACAAAAACTACTAGAACTGATAAACAAATTCAGCAAGGTAGCAGGATACAAGATTAACATACAGAAATCGGTTGCATTTCTTTATACTAACAATGAAATATCAGAAAGGGAAAGTAAAACAAGCAAACAAAATCCCTTTTAAAATCATGTCAAAAAAAATAAAATACTTAGGAATAAACCTGACCAAGGAGGTGAAAGATTTATATGCTGAGAACTGTAAAACAGTAAGGAAATTAAAGATGATTCCAAGAAATGGAAAGATATCCCATGCTTTTGGATTGGAAGAATTAATATTGTTAAATTGGCCATACTACCCAAAGCAATCTACAGATTTAATGTGAGCTCTAGCAAATTACCCATGACGTTTTTCACAGAACTAGGATACTAAAATTTACATGGAATCATAAAAGACCCAGAACTACCAAAGCAATTCTTGAGGAAAAAGAACAAAGCAGGAGGCATAACCCTCTCAGACTTCAGACAATAGCACAAAGCTACAGTAATCAAAACAGTGTTTGTATTGGACAAAAACAGACATATGGATCAATGGAACAGAATAGAGAGCCCAGAAATAAACCAACACACTTACAATCAACTAATCTTCAACAAAGGTGGCAAGAATAGACAATGGAGAAAACAGGGTCTCTTCACAAGTGTTGTAAAAGATTGCACAGACACATTGTAAATCAATGAAGTCAGAACACACCATCACACCATATACAAAATACACTCAAAATGGCTTTAAAGACTTAAATATAAGACATGACACCATCAAACTCCTAGAAGAGAACATAGGCAAAACATTATGACATAAATCATATGAATGTTTTCTTAGGTCAGTCTCCAAAGGCAATAGATATAAAAGTAAAAATAAACAAATGGGACCTAATCAAGCTTATAAGCTTTTACACAGCAAAAGAAACTACAAACAAAACTAAAAGACAACCTATGGACTGGGAGAAAATATCTGCAAATGATATCTTTCCAAAACACACAAGCAGCTCATAAAACTAAACAAGAAAACCCAATCAAAAAATGGGCAGAAGACCTAAAAACACATTTGCCAAAGAAGACATACAGATGGCCAAGAGGCACATGAAAAGATGCTCAAATTCGCTAAATATTAGAGAAATGCAAATCAAAACTATAATGAGGGGGTTCTGAAGATGGCGGAGGAGTAAGACGCAGAGATCACCTTCCTCCCCACAGATACACCAGAAATAACACCTACACGTGGAACATCTCCTACAGAACACCTACTGAATGCTGGCAGAAGACCTCAGACCTCCCAAAGGCAAGAAACTCCCCATGTACCTGGGTAGGGCAAAAGAAAAAAAGAAAAAACAGACAAAAGAATAGGACCTGCACCAGTGGGAGGGAGCTGTGAAGGAGGAAAGGTTTCCGCACACTAGGAAGCCCCTTCGCGGGCGGAGACTGGGGGGTGGCGGAGGGGGCAACTTGGGAGCCGTGGAGGAGTGCACAGCAACAGGGGGTGCGGAGGGCAAAGCGGGGAGATTCCTGCACAGAGGATCGGTTGCTGACCGGCACTCACCAGCCCGAGAGGCTTGTCTGCTCATCCGCCGGGGCGGGCGGGGCTGGGAGCTGAGGCTTGGGCTTTGGTCAGAGTGCAGGGAGAGGACTGGGGTTGACGGCGTGAACACAGCCTGAAGGAGTTAGTGCACCACGGCTAGCCGAGAGGGAGTCCGGGAAAGGTCTGGAGCTGCCGAAGAGGCAAGAGACTTTTTCTTCCCTCTTTGTTTAATGGTGCGCGAGGAGAAGGGATTAAGAGCGCTGCTTAAAGGAATGCCAGAGACGGGCGCGAGCTGTGGCTAAAAGCACGAACCCCAGAGACAGGCGGGAGACACTAAGACTGCTGCTGCCGCCAGCAAGAAGCCTGTGTGCGAGCACAGGTCACTAACCACACCCCTCTTCCCGGGAGCCTGTGCAGCCCGCCACTGCCAGGTTCCCGGGTCCTAGGGACAATTTCCCCAGGAGAACGCATGGCTCGCCTCAGGCTGGTACAACGTCATGCTGGCCTCTGCAGCCGCAGGCCCGCCCCGCACTCCGCGCCCCTCCCTCCCCCCCGGCCTGAGTGAGCCAGAGCCCCCGAATCAGCGGCTCCTTTAACCCCATCCTGTCTGAGCAAAAAACAGACGCCCTCCAGTGACCTACATGCAGAGGCGGGGCCAAATCCAAACCTGAGACCCTGGGAGCTGTGAGAACAAAGAAGAGAAAGGGAAATCTCTCCCAGCAGCCTCAGAAGCAGCAGATTAAAGCTCCACAATCAACTTGATGTACCCTGCATCTGAGGAATACCTGAATAGACAACGAATCATCCCAAATTGAGGAGGTAGACACTGAAAGCAAGATTTATGATATTTTCCCCTTTTCCTCTTTTTGTGTGTATGTGTATGCTTCTCTGTGAGATTTTGTCTGTATAGCTTTGCTTCCACCATTTGTCCTAAGGTTCTATCTGTCCGTTTGTTTTTTTTTTTAATTTTTTTAATACTTTTAAATTAATAACTTTAATATATTTTACGTTATTTTATTTTACTTTATCTTCTTTCTTTTTTCCTTCCTTCCCTCCTTCCTTCCTTCCTCCCACCATCCCTCCCTCCCTCCTTTCTTTCCTTCTTTCCATCCTTCTTTCTTCCTTCCTTCCTTCCCTCCTTCCTTTCTTCCCTCCTTTCTTTCTTTCTTTCCTCCTACTTCTACTAATTCTTTCTCTCTACTTTTTCTCCCTTTTATTCTGAGCCGTGTGCACAAAAGGCTCTTGGTGCTGCAGCCAAGAGTCAGTGCTGTGCCTCTGAGGTGGGAGAGACAACTTCACAACACTGGTCAAAAAGAGACCTCCCAGCTCCACATAATAACAAAAGGTGAAACTCTCCCAGAAATCTCCATCTCAACACCAGCACCCAGCTTCACTCAATGACCAGAAAGCTACAGTGCTGGACAGCCTATGCCAAACAACTAGCAAGACAGGAATACAACCCCACCAATTAGCAGAGAGGCTGCCTAAAATCATAATAAGTCCACAGACACCCCAAAACACACCACCAGACGTGGACCTTCCCAGCAGAGAGACAAGATCCAGCCTCATCCACCAGAACACAGGCACTAGTCCCCTCCACCAAGAACCCTACACAACCCACTGAACCAACCTTAGCCACTGGGGACAGACACCAAAAACAACGGGAACGACAAACCTGCAGCCTGCAAAAAGGAGACCCCAAACACAGTAAGATAAGCAAAATGAGAAGACAGAAAAACACACAGCAGATAAAGGAGCAAGATAAAAACCCACCAGACCTAACAAATGAAGAGGAAATAGGCAGTCTACCTGAAAAAGAATTCAGAAGAATGATAGTAAAGATGATCCAAAATCTTGGAAATAGAATAGACAAAATGCAAGAAACATTTAACAAGGACCTAGAAGAACTAAAGAGGAAACAAGCAACAATGAACAACACAATAAATGAAATTAAAAATTCTCTAGAAGGGATCAATAGCAGAATAACTGAGGCAGAAGAACGGATAAGTGACCTGAAAGGTAAAATAGTGGAAATAACTACTGCAGAGCAGAATAAAGAAAAAAGAATGAAAAGAACTGAGGACAATCTCAGAGCCTTCCGGGACAACATTGAACGAACCAACATTCGAATTATAGGGTTTCCAGAATTAGAAGAGAAAAAGAAAGGGACTGAGAAAATATTTGAAGAGATTATAGTTGAAAAATTCCCTAATATGGGAAAGGAAATAGTTAATCAAGTCCAGGAAGCACAGAGAGTCCCATACAGGATAAATCTAAGGAGAAATACACCAAGACACATATTAATCAAATTGTCAAAAATTAAATACAAAGAAAGCATATTAAAAGCAGCAAGGGAAAAACAACAAATAACACACAAGGGAATCCCCATAAGGTTAACAGCTGATCTCTCAGCAGAAACTCTGCAAGCCAGAAGGGAGTGGCAGGACATACTGAAAGTGATGAAGGAGAAAAACCTGCAACCAAGATTACTCTACCCAGGAAGGATCTCATTCAGATTTGATGGAGAAATTAAAACCTTTACAGACAAGCAAAAGCTGAGAGAGTTCAGCACCACCAAACCAGCTTTACAACAAATGCTAAAGGAACTTCTCTAGGCAAGAAACACAAGAGAAAGAAAAGACCTACAATAACGAACTCAAAACAATTTAGAAAATGGGAATACGAACATACATATCGATAATTACCTTAAATGTAAATGGACTAAATGCTCCCACCAAAAGACACAGATTGGCAGAATGGATACAAAAACAAGACCCATATATATGCTGTCTACAAGAGACCCACTTCAGACCTAGAGACACATACAAACTGAAAGTAAGGGGATGGAAAAAGATATTCCATGCAAATGGAAACCAAAAGAAAGCTGGATTAGCAATTCTCATATCAGACAAAATAGACTTTAAAATAAAGACTATTAGAAGAGACAAAGAAGGACTCTACATAATGACCAAGGGATCAATCCAAGCAAAAGATATAGCAATTGTAAATATTTATGCACCCAATATAGGAGCACCTTAATATATAAGGCAAATACTAACAGCCATAAAAGGGGAAATCGACAGTAACACACTCATAGTAGGGGACTTTAACACCCCACTTTCACCAATGGACAGATCATGCAAAATGAAAGTAAATAAGGAAACACAAGCTTTAAATGATAACATTAAACAAGATGGACTTAATTGATATTTATAGGACACTCCATCCAAAAACAACAGAATACACATTTTTCTCAAGTGCTCATGGAACATTCTCCAGGATAGATCATATCTTGGGTCACAAATCAAGCCTTGGCAAATTTAAGAAAATTGAAATTGTATCAAGTATCTTTTCTGACCACAATGCCATAAGACTAGATATCAATTACAGGAAAAGATCTGTAAAAAATACAAACACATGGAGGCTAAACAATACACTACTTAATAACGAAGTGATCACTGAACAAATCAAAGAGGAAATAAAAAAAACACCTAGAAACAGATGACAATGGAGACACGACGACCCAAAACCTATGGAATGCAGCAAAAGCAGTTCTAAGAGGGAAGTTTATAGCAATACAAGCCCACCTTAAGAAACAGAAAACATCTCAAATAATCAACTTAACCTTGCACCTAAAGCAATTACAGAAAGAAGAACCAAATAAACCCCAAAGTTAGCAGAAGGAAAGAAATCATAAAAATCAGATCAGAAATAAATGAAAAAGAAATGAAGGAAACAATAGCAAAGATCAGTAAAACTAAAAGCTGGTTCTTTGAGAAGATAAACAAAATAGATAAACCATTAGCCAGACTCATCAAGAAAAAAATGGAGAAGACTCAAATCAATAGAATTAGAAATGAAAAAGGAGAAGTAGCAAGTGACACTGCAGAAATACAGAAGATCATGAGAGATTACTACAAGCAACTCTATGCCAATAAAATGGACAACCTGGAGGAAATGGACAAATTCTTAGAAATGCACAACCTGCCAAGACTGAATCAGGAAGAAATAGAAAATATGAACAGACCAATCACAAGCACCGAAATTGAAACTGTGATTAAAAATCTTCCAACAAACAAAAGCCCAGGACCAGATGGCTTCACAGGCGAATTCTATCAAACATTTAGAGAAGACCTAACATCTATCCTTCTCAAACTCTTCCAAAATATAGCAGAGGGAGGAACACGCCCAAATTCCTTCTACGAGGCCACCATCACCCTGACACCAAAACCAGACAAGGATGTCACAAAGAAAGAAAACTACAGAACAATATCACTGATGAACATAGATGCAAAAATCCTCAAGAAAATACTAGCAAACAGAATCCAACAGCACATTAAAAGGATAATACACCACGATCAACTGGGGTTTATTCCAGGAATGCAAGGATTCTTCAATATACGCAAATCAATCAATGTGATAAACCATATTAACAAATTGAAGGAGAAAAACCATATGATCATCTCAATAGATGCAGAGAAAGCTTTCAACAAAATTCAACACCCATTTATGATCAAAACCCTGCCGCAAGTAGGCATAGAGGGAACTTTCCTCAACATAATAAAGACCATATATGACAAACCCACAGCCAACATCATCCTCAATGGTGAAAAACTGAAAGCATTTCCACTAAGATCAGGAACAAGACAAGGTTGCCCACTCTCACCACTCTTATTCAATATAGTTTTGGAAGTTTTAGCCACAGCAATCAGAGAAGAAAAGGAAATAAAAGGAATCCAAATCGGAAAAGAAGAAGTAAAGCTGTCACTGTTTGCAGATGACATGATACTATACATAGAGAATCCTAAAGATGCTACCAGAAAACTACTAGAGCTAATCAATGAATTTGGTAAAGTTGCAGGATACAAAATTAATGCACAGAAATCTCTGGCATTCCTGTATACTAATGATGAAAAATCTGAAAGTGAAATCAAGAAAACACTCCCATTTACCATTGCAACAAAAAGAATAAAATATCTAGGAATAAGCCTACCTAAGGAGACAAAAGACCTGTACGCAGAAAATTATGTCACTGATGAAAAAAATAAAGATGATATAAATAGATGGAGAGATATACCATGTTCTTGGATTGGAAGAATCAACATTGTGAAAATGACTCTACTACCCAAAGCAATCTACAGATTCAATGCAATCCCTATCAAACTACCACTGGCATTTTTCACAGAACTAGAACAAAAAATTTCACAATTTGTATGGAAACACAAAAGACCCCGAATAGCCAAAGCAATCTTGAGAACGAAAAACGGAGCTGGAGGAATCGGGCTCCCTGACTTCAGACTATAGTACAAAGCTCCAGTAATCAAGACAGTATGGTACTGGCACAAAAACAGAAAGACAGATCAATGGAACAGGATAGAAAGCCCAGAGATAAACCCACATACATATGGTCACCTTATCTTTGATAAAGGAGGCAGGAATGTACAGTGGAGAAAGGACAGCCTCTTCAATAAGTGGTGCTGGGAAAACTGGACAGGTACATGTAAAAGTATGAGATTAGACCTCCCTAACACCATACACAAAAATAAGCTCAAAATGGATAAAAGACCTAAATGTAAGGCCAGAAACTATCAAACTCTTAGAGGAAAACATAGGCAGAACACTCTATGACATAAATCACAGCAAGATCCTTTCTGACCCACCTCCTAGAGAAAGGGAAATAAAAATAAACAAATGGGACCTAATGAAACTTCAAAGCTTTTGCACAGCAAAGGAAACCAAAAACAAGACCAAAAGACAACCCTCAGAATGGGAGAAAATATTTGCAAATGAAGCAACTGACAAAGGATTTATTTCCACAATTTACAAGCAGCTCATGCAGCTCAATAACAAAAAAACAAACAACTCAATCCAAAAATGGGCAGAAGACCTAAATAGACATTTCTCCAAAGAAGATATACAGACTGCCAACACACACATGAAAGAATGTTCAACATCATTAATCATTAGGGAAATGCAAGTCAAAACTACAATGAGATATCATCTCACACCAGTCAGAATGGCCATCCTCAAAAAATCTAGAAACAATAAATGCTGGAGAGGGTGTGGAGAAAAGGGAACACTCCTGCACTGCTGGTGGGAACGTGAATTGGTTCAGCCACTATGGAGAACAGTATGGAGCTTCCTTAAAAAACTACAAATAGAACTACCATATGACCCAGCAATCCCACTACTGGGCATATACCCTGAGAAAGCCATAATTCAAAGAGTCATGTACCAAAATGTTCATTGCAGCTCTATTTACAATAGCCCGGAGATGGAAACAACCTAAGTGCCCATCATTGGATGAATGGATAAAGAAGATGTGGCACATATATACAATGGAATATTACTCAGCCATAAAAAGAAACGAAATTGAGCTATTTGTAATGAGGTGGATAGACCTAGAGTCTGTCATACAGAGTGAAGTAAGTCAGAAAGAGAAAGACAAATACCGTATGCTAACACATATGTATGGAATTTAAGGGAAAAAAATGTCATGAAGAACCTAGGGGTAAGACAGGAATAAAGACACAGACCTACTGGAGAACGGACTTGAGGATATGGGGAGGGGAAGGGTTAGCTGTGACAAAGCGAGAGAGAGGCATGGACATATATACACTACCAAACGTAAGGTAGATAGCTAGTGGGAAGCAGCCGCACAGCCCAGGGATATCAGCTCGGTGCTTTGTGACCGCTTGGAGGGGTGGGATATGGAGGGTGGGAGGGAGGAAGATGCAAGAGGGAAGAGATATGGGAACATATGTATATGTATAACTGATTCACTTTGTTATAAAGCAGAAACTAACACACCATTGTAAAGCAATTATACCCCAATAAAGATGTTAAAATTATATATAATATATATATATAGTGAGGCATCATCTCACACTGGTCAGAATGGGCATCACTGAAAAGTCTACAAATAATAAATGCTGGAGAGGGTGTGGAGAAAAAAAGAACCCTCCTACCTCTGTTGGTGGGAATGCAAATTGGTATAGCCACTGTAGAGAACAGTATGGAGGTTCCTTAAAAAACGAAAAATAGAACTACCATATGATTCTGCAATCCCACTCCTGGGCATATATCCTGAGAAAACTATAATTCGAATAGATACATGCCCCAGTGTTCACTGCAGCACAATTTACAATAGCCAGGACATGGAAGCAACCTAAATGTCCACTGACAGATGAATGGATAAAGAAGTTGTGATATACATACACAGTGGACTATTACTCAACCATAAAAAACCAATGAAATAATGCCATGTGCGGCAACAAGGAAGGACCTAGAGATTATCATACTACGTGATATAAAACAGAGAAAGACAAATATCATATGATATCACTTATATGTAGAATCTGAAAAAAATATATGCAAATGAACTTATACACAACGCAGAAATAGACCCACAGACATAGAAAACAAACTTATGGTTACCAAAGGGAAAGGGGAGAGGGAGGGATAAATTAGGAGGATGGAATTAACATATACACACTACTATATGTAACAGATAACCAACAAGGACATACTGTATAGCACAGGGAGCTATACTTAATATTTTGTTAATAACCTACAAGGGAAAAGAGTCTGAAAAAGAATAGATATTTAGAAGTATAACTGAATCACTGCTGTACACCTGAAAACATTTACAACACTGTAAATCAACTATACTTCAATATTAAAAAGTAACAGAAAAAAAAAGTGGCATTTTGCTTTGCAATTTCCTTTTCCTTTCTTTGTTCCCTGTTGCTGAACACTGTAAAAGCAACATCTACCAATTGAGAACTGTTCACTCCAAACTCACCATTTAATTTTTGCAAATTTCTCCTGATATCTGAGGCATCTTGCCCCAAAAAAGATCAAATTTACCATTCTCATATTTTCAGGGGCCTTGGGATCTGCATCAGTATAACGTCCGTAGGCCTGATAAATCCTTTCCAAAAATTCCGAGAGGCAGACCAGTGGAACCGCTGCCAGCCCACTCTCGGTCCACACAGCCCATGGCGCCGGCCACCTGCTGCCATGGGGGTGCAGGTGGAGACCATCTCCCCCAGGGTCCGGCGCACCTTCCTGAAGTGCAGGCAGACCTGCATGGTGCACGACACGGGGATGCTTGAAGATGGAAAAAATTCGATTCCTCCTTTAAACAAGCCCTTTAAGTTTGTGCTGGGCAAGCAGGAGGTGGTCTGAGGCTGGGAAGAAGGGGTTGCCCAGTTGAGTGTGGGTCACAGAGCCAAGCTATCTCCCCAGACTATGCCTACGGTGCCAGTGGAGCTTCTAAAACTGGAATGACAGGAATGGCTCCCCATCTTTGGATGTGCCATGGAAGGATCTGGTGCCTCCAGATGCACACAGTGAGTCTGCAGGGAGCTTTTCCTGATGTTCCACTACACTCTTTGTATAAACATCTTCCCTGACTGAATGTGTTCTGTCACCGGCTTTGCTCTTCCCCTTTCTCCTCGTATGTACATTGACCTGAACTATACGCCATAAACCTCAAGTTACTCATTTTAGTTTGTTTTCGTTTTGGGGTGAAGACTGAGTTTCAGTCGTTTGGATCTAGGTTTCCACTTAAGTATTAGTCAAGTATTAACAGCACAAGTTATAGACTAACTTTAGAATAGGAATTGGTGCATGGGGGTGGGGTGGAGTGTGTTCAAGAATCTATTTTATTTTGGGGGATGGAAGTTTTATCTATTATATATTAAACATTCTTGCTGCTGCTGCACTGCAAAGCCATGCCAGATTTGAGGCGCTTTTAAGGGCCAAATTATTCTCCAAGTTGAGAGATGTCCTTGGGTTGAATTAGAAGCCCTACCCAAAACTAAAATGGGATGCCCAGTGCCTCCACTGCCCCACCCCTGCCCTCCCCTTAAATCCTGTGCCTTTTGACAGCAGATCGTTTTCACTGAGATGGTGGACACTACAGGTATCTGTCCCCAGGCCATCAGGGACCTCTGAAACCTTCATGGCCTGGCTTTTTTTTTTCCCCATCTGTGATTTTTCTAATGGATATTCAGGACACTTGTAATCTCACAGCTATACAAGCTCCACTTCCCAAAATTTAAAAACTGTAATTGAAAGTTAAATTGAGGGTGCTGTTTGTAGACACTTACCACCCATGAAAGCCCAGCCATCATGACAAATCCCATCGTCTTAAGAAAGTGATGTTGGCCATCACAGCTTCAGCATCTCCTGGTTTTTAATGCTCAGCTTCCCCCCTCTCTCACCTTTGCTGTCCCGTGTGGTGATTTGGTGAGAGAAATTGATGCCTATTCCCCCACCCCTATCCCCACCCCTGCATTACATATGTTTCAAGTTTTATTATTGCAATAAAAGTGCTTTTATGCTGGCTTTTCTCCAAAAAAAAAGAGGAGTCTTCATTTGGTTTTTGCTGAATTTCTTTTTTTTTTTTTTTTTTTTCGGTACGCGGGCCTCTCACTGTTGTGGCCTCTCCCGCTGCGGAGCACAGGCTCCAGACGCGCAGGCTCAGCGGCCATGGCTCACGGGCCCAGCCGCTCTGCGGCATGTGGGATCTTCCCAGACCGGGGCACAAACCCGTGTCCCCTGCATCGTCAGGCGGACTCTCAACCACTGCGCCACCAGGGAAGCCCTGAATTTCTTGAGTTTTGTTCAAACTCTTGCTTTGGTACCCCTTTTCAAAGCCCTGCCAAGATGCACTTACGGTAGAGCTCATATAAGGGCATTCCTCACTCACTGGGGTCCCAATTTGGCTCAGCTGTGGGTACGGCCAAGTGGGCTTCAGGTGTATCATTTGAGTCTATTAGGTAGAGACAATACCCTTCTTCCCTGGCCTTATCAATGACCATTCTTCGTTCATCTCCTGTAAGCATATCCTCCCTCTAAGGAGGGTTGCGATCTTTCCAATTAAACAAGCCTGAGGTGGAGAAAGGAATATGGATCCATGGAAACCCAGCTGGTTTCCATTTGCATTAAGGCCTCCTAGAGGATATCGGCACAAGGGAAATTGCCCTGCTCCAGAAGTGGCTCCTGGTTCAAACTGAGTGCCTTGTGGAGGTCTTAGATGGGAATACCAGACTAGGTCCCTGCGCCCAAGGAACTAACACATGATTTTCTAGTTGCCCCTGTCAGAAGGTGGGGCAGTCTGACCACTTCCTGATCCCCAGCACCAGGAATTGGGGCTGGGTCAGAACAGGAGGCAGTGGAAGGGGTGGATATATTAGTATAATGGCTGGAGCAGCTGGGACAGTCAGCTCCACCAGAGGTTGGAGCAACATATCCTCACCCTCATTCCCTTTCTTTTCGTCTTGTATGACAGATTTTCCCTTGGTTTCTTTTACCATAAAGGTGACGACTGTCTGACTTTTCCGCACCCTGATGTAATAGCACAAGTGCTGCACACAGAGGATCATCTTTCTTCCCCGCTCCTTCACAGAATAGTTACAGAGCCATTCAAAGTCCACCGTAAAACCATGAATAGCAATTGATCATCTCTAACCGTTAAAAGAATGCGTTCTTCCCTTGACATTAGCCAACCAGGCTGAATTTTGGAATGGTGATTTTGGTGATATTAGGAACCCAGTGGAAACTTTTTCTCCCTGAGAATATCCCGCTTTCAGACAAGAACAGACAGGTTTTTTGTTCTTGTTGTTCCTTTCCTCCATTGACATCAGTCTGTAAGCGGAGAAACGGTACCAAGACAAAATGAAATGAAAAACCCGAAGAACAAACAGACAACCCTCAACACACCCTCAAGTTTGGTCTCAGGGTTTTACATATCACAAGAAACATCAACTTAACCCCAAGGCAATGTGACTCCTTGGAGAGCTGTTGGATCCAGACCAACAACACAGGAGACCACAGACAATGTACTTGACACAACAAGGGTGACAGTACATGGTGCACAGGGTCCCAAGGTAACCTATCCTAAACCCCTTGTGGAGATCCTAACAGGTACTGTGGCCACACATCGTTACAATAAAAAATCTTCCTCTCAGTCATGGGTTCATAGCTGTAATCACATCACTTAACCAAAATGTGCTTCAGAAAATTTGCTTTAGGAATAGTCGAAACATTCCCCTTTTTTTTTTTTTTTTTGTGGTACGCGGGCCTCTCAGCGCTGGGGCCCCTCCCATTGCGGAGCACAGGCTCCGGACGCGCAGGCCCAGTGGCCATGGCTCACAGGCCCAGCGGCTCCGCGGCATGTGGGATCCACCCAGACCAGGGCACGAACCCGTGTCCCCTATATCGGCAGGCGGACTCTCAACCACTGTGCACCAGGGAAGCCCCTCCCCATTTTTTAAAGACAGAAATACAAGACAAACAAAACACAAATGGTGCACACAGATGCTAGCATTCAAAGAAACAAACAAACTTTTTCACCAATCGGGTAAAAGTCCAAGAACGATTTTCTCTCTCCAACAGGGTACTTCACTCAAATACAAAACAAATTGGCTCGTTCCAGAGGAAAAAGCCCCAAATAGAGGAAAAAGAGTTTCTGGCTGTACAAACCAGAGTGACTTACCCTACTGTACTGAGCCCATCAGCTTCCAGATGTCGATTCCTTGCTCCAACTGCCAAGCCCTGGGTCAGCCAGTTCCATTTCGGGGAATTTTGAAGGGAAGACCCTCAGGACAAGTGGTCCTGGCAGCTGCTAGGGCCTTACCTGAAAATTCCCCAACTGCGGATGGCTGCCCACCAGCGGCAAGGCTCCTGGCTAGCTTTGTCAAAATTTGTTAACTAAGTTCAAGATTGTACTGCTCACTGCACGACCAGCCAATAAGTCAAGAGATGAGCTCTTGAGGCAAGGAATAGAGAATTTTTTGGAAAGCCAGCAGACAGAGAACATGGCGGGCTAGCGTCCCAAAGAACCATCTTCCCCAAGTCAGCATTCAGGCTTCTTTTATACTGAAAGGGGAGGGGTTAAAGTCCTGGTTCCAGCCAGAACCCAGAGGGCGTGTTAATTTATTCCTCCTGCGGCTGTTCACAGGTGGGCCTGGTAAGGATGTTTCCTTTGAGCCAAACAAAGGTATTTTAGTGAAATGCGTATTGCCTGGGAGGCAGGGTTCCCAGATATGGGCCTTTATGTATAATTTAAGCTTATAGGCAACATCCCTTTAGTGATTCACTTGCAACAGAATACAAAGTTTCTTCCCTATTACAAGTAAATATTTCAAGATGAGAAAAGATCTACTAAGAATGAAGGAAAAGATAAAACAGAATTGTTACATCCCATGACATAAAAATTTTAAACCAATATTCCAAAAGATATTAATAGAAAAAAATACAAGCCAGAAAAATTTAGAACATGAATATTTGACAAAAATTTAATGTCCTGTGTATATGTAGAGCTCTTAAAGTTTTGAAAAACCAAGATATTTTCCAAATTTCAGTTGGTTCCTGATTAATTCTAGACAGAAGGTCACTTCATTCAGATACCTTGATGTACATTACGCAAATAATTTAACTTGGAAGAACATCAGGAAATCACAGTACTCAAAGCTAGGCTTTCTATGGATGTTTTTTGGGAGTTGAGGGAGGGGAGGATTAATTTTAATGGCCACTATATTTAGTTTGCCTTTCTTACACATTTTGCAGACTAATATTAATTAAGACTAGGTTATATTGAGCAGAAATTTGGAACCTAAATGGCCCATCTGTCTGAGAGTACATATTCCATTCTTTTTTTCTAAAGAGAATCTTGGCCAAGCTTTAGAGTACTCCCTCAGAAACTTCTGATTCTTAGACTCCTAAATTATCCCAAAAGGTGTCGCTCCTACACTTACTCGATGTCCTATTGTGCTACTACTTTTTCCCTAGATCTCTGGAATAGTAGAACTCCAGGTGTAGGATATCCAGTTTTGAACTTTCAGCTATCTAATATCTATCAGCTACGGGTTTGGCTTGGGCCAAGTGTGTAAAGGAATATTAAAGATTTGGTTTTTACCACTTCCTCAGATCCTTTAAAATGTACCTCAGAATTAAGTCAGGCAAGCACCCAGAAAAGACCACCGGTGCAGTATCTTCCTTCTGTACCCCCAGGATTTGCCTTTGGTTTGAAGCCCTTGGTCAGCATTGCAGGACACTCTACAAAACCATTACATGAAATTTATCATCATGTCACTGTAAGAATGTTGTTGATTACGTTACACAATGGCCTCTTTATATGGACTCCCAAGAGTTATTTCATTCTGGCCTTAGCACTGGATATTTGTGCTTCTCCTGAACAGTTAGTTCATTTGCTACTATCTTATGGACACTGTGAGTTGGCTTTTCAAATATGCTGATAAAAAACTAGAGCTAAATTTGTGCTCCATCCCAGAATACAGGGCACTTTGGTCTCTGTTATTTATATTAGCCTCATTCTTGGCCCCTTTTCCCTCTCATCTACTTCAAATGATGTTATCTGACTATACTTTTGCCCAGCCCTGTAAGCCATCTTATGTCCTTTCTTCGAATAAGGCAGTGTGGTGGTCATAAAACTGTCTTCAGACCATACCACCCAGGATAGCAATAGAGGTATACCCAGTGTAGCTCATAAAATGTTCCATAAAGCGTTCACAGTTCTCCATCTAACTCTTCATAAAAACAAGGCTGAGAGTTCTCCTGCTGTTCCCTCTACCTTATTTCTTCCTTCTCAGCCAATACTGTTTCTTTTTTTTTAATTACCAAAAATTCTAGTGGTATCTGTCCTGGTTCCTTTCCTAACTCCCAGCTCTGTTTCCCTTCTGGAGGTTACTGCTCTGAGGACCAGATGCCAGGCCACAGCCTCAAGATGTTGGTACACATGTGCCCTCAGGAAAGGGCAGTGATCTCTTCCGTGGATACTTGCTTCTCACTGTAACATTGTTATGCTACTGCTCTGACAGCCTCTGGCCCCGGCCAAGTGACTTCATTTTAATCCATAAATCAGATGCTGTCTCCCCACTAGAATGTAGTCTCAACTGCCCCCTTTTTCCTGTATCCCAGAGGATGCTGGAGGATTCAGGAAGATTCCTCTGTTTCTTGTGGCTTTAGTTTTCCTGGCCCTTCAGAAAAATTTAAGACACCCTAACGACCTGTTATGATGTTGACTGAAAGGAGAGTAAGGTCTGCCCCATGCTCAATCCCCACCCTACACACAGGGGCCTTGAGAGAAATAGCAGTATTATCTTTAGAGGGACTCTAACCCATGAATTCCCAATCTGTAGTCTGTGTCAAAGTGAGGAGTGACCCTTGGCAGAGAAGAGAGGAGGAAGAAGAACCTGGCACTTGGAGGAGGTGTTGAGTAGACCATTCAAGATAGGAGGTTACACTACTTCCCTCCTTATTACCTTTCCCATATTTTTTAAAAGGGGTCAGTGTTAAAGAGGCCTCTTCCATGCAAAGGTCAGAAAAGGCCTCTCTGAGAAGATCATATTTAAGCTCTGGTAAACTCATATATAGCTAAAGAATTCTTTGAGGGAAGGTGTTTTTGTTGGGTTTTCCTTTTTTTTTTTTTTGATGGTTGGGCCGATAAGAGAATCAAGTCATAATTATTTATTTTCAGTTTTCAATTTTTTTCTTAATAAAGTGCCTATTCATTTCCTTTATCCATATGGAACTAAAAGCTTGCCTTTCGGTAATCTGTAAGCATTCATTGTATAATAGGATGACAACCCTTTGTCTAGTTTCGCAAATACTTTCCCTGGTTGCCATTCATCTTCTATTTTGACTGATTATAATTTTTTACATAAAAATGTTCAAGCTCAAAATTTATGTCATTTTTATTCATCTCTTTCCCTCAAACCATGATGCATTTGTGATACCTGTGAAAGGAAAGGGGAAAGGATAGAAATTTGGGTAAGGAGCTGCAGAGTGCATGAAAGCCTGAGAAGTCTCAGGCAGGCTGTTGAGGAGACCTGGAGCAAGGATCACCCATTCAGAGGAGTCCTGTGTCACAGTGGAATAGCTCGGCTAATGGACACCCACCATGCTTGCTGTTGGCTGGGGGTAGCCCAGGGAGATGGAGACCTCAGCCCGAACAATGAGGCAGCTGCAAAGGTGCTGTATCTGCAGACTGTCCACTATGGCCTTCTTCACATCGGGTTCTCTCGAAGGGCGATGTGAACAGGGCACCTCCACAGCCATCACAGTTCACCCCTGGTGTTGGACATGAATCCGTATCCACACACTTCCAGAAGTTTGTCCCACATGATTTCCACCACTTTTTCTAAAGATAAATTTTCAAAAGAGAGGTGAGTAGGACAAAATACAGTCCTTGCATCTGCAGTTAGCCTTCGGGCCACAACTGATGCTCACACCTCCCTCCTCCGCTGCCAATTCTAAATCCCTTTTGCCCCCAGCCATGCAGCTCTCCGTGGCTTACCTGGAGTTGTGATCCAAACTCTCCTTCTGGAAGGGTCTGCGTTCTCGGTAATCATACTCTTATCAGGCTGGGTTCCGCACACATTCTTTCCATCCGCCATTGTGTAAAAGCAGTCCCACCTCCTATTGTTGATTAGGATCCTTTGTCCCTTCCAAAATGGTGACTCCTCTTCTTACATGCTGGTTCATGTGTTTTGAGGGGAGATCTGAGCAGCACACCTCCGTAGTCACCCCAAAGAATAATGAGGGAAGTAGTTGTACTCAACAGGAATAAAGAAATCCAGAAAATTACAACTAAATTCACGGGCTACATCAAAGGAGCAGAAGAAAAAGTTGGGAATAGAGTCTTATATACAGGACAATTCATAATATAGTGAACACAGAATTTTAAATTAGCAAGGAAAGGAGGGGAAAAAATACAACTTAATTTTAGTCTAATCTCTGATACAGAAAGAATAGCTTAAACATATACCCAAAAGAAGAAAACAAAACGCACAGCATTGGGATACTCATTTATAAGAAAAGAAGTATTTCTCTTGGTCAAAAGAAATGCCATAAATAAATTAAAAGGCAAATTGAAAAAAATATTTTAAAAATGAGTAGACCTGTTTTTAATATTCTTATATAAAAAACTTTTACAATTTTATTTTTTTAAAGCAAGATTTTCTCCAACTGATGGCTGGTTTGTAGTTTATGGTTTCACGTGGCACATCACTACATTCCGTTACTTTGGCTACATTACATAAATCGTTTAACTTGGAGGGTACATCAGGAAGCAACAGTGCTCAAAGCAGGTCATTCTGTGGGAGCTTTATTGAGTTTTTCCTTTTTTTTTTTTTTTCCAACGTGCCACAGTGGGCTTTTGGTTACGCCTTCCTTAAACATTCTACAGAATAAAATTATTGAGTCTGTGCTATATGGAGCAGAAACTTGGGTCCTCAATGGCCCATCTGTTTGTGATTAAGAGCAAATTCCAGGTTTGCTCTTGAGGAGCATCTTGGCCGGTCTCTACCCCTCACACACCACTCATCCTGGTGCGGCACGACCATGGTTCTTCTGGTTTTCAAGATGGAGAGAGAATGTTTCCCTTAACCCACTGTCCCCTGCCAGTTACTATTTAAATCTGCACTCTGAATCAACCAGACAGAATAGCTGTACGCCAGATATTGCCAGAGGGGTTTTACATTTTCCTATTTATTCTGCTAACTGTAATTTTAGTCTTACTGCTTCTATCCTGTTCTATATTATTTTATTACTCTTTATTGTTGTGATTGATTTTTCTTCTCTAACATATTGCAGTCGTCCAATTTTTTTTCTTTTCTACAGATTTAAACCTTTGATATCCTGCTTTTACCAGACCCGTGGTTATCTTTCTTTCCTCAGAGTTCTAATTTTATCTGAGTGGGGACATGTAAAAGGAACAGGCATATTATTGGAACAAAAATTAAAATTGCCCATCACTTCCCGCATGAAGCATGTGTACACTTCATTTTTGGCAAGGTGCTAGCTTTGAAAATACCAATGGAGTTATAAGGAGAGATCAGAAAGAAGACACCAGAGGATTGGTAAGCCTCTCTCTCAGCATTCTGCTCGTCTTTAAAATACCAGGGGAGATATGTGGAGATAACAGAAATAGGAATGTATACTGGTGCCAGCCATGTCCTCTAGCATCTTCTCTCAAGGTCAACTTCGTTCATTATTTATTTTCATGTATTTATTTTTGAACAGGGAATATATTTAGATGGTTCAAAAAATATTAAAAGTTTTATTTTTCCTCCACAGTCCGTCATCTGCCTAATTCTCATGACTGCTACTCCCCCAGGACATGTAGCCACTTTCACTAGCTTTTCATGTATTCTTACAAAGTCCCTTTATACAGCACAAAGAAATATATATTCCCATTTCTTTAACGTAAAATATACTATCCTGTCCAGGTTTCTGTACTTTTTTTTAAACTTAGCCATATTCCTTGGAGATCTTTCCCTATCAGTGTATAGTCTCCCACTGTTTATTATGCCTGCATAGGGTTATATGGCAACAGCAATCTACCATTCCTTTATTGATTCCCATATTGATCCACCATTCTCTTATTAATTTGTTCCAACCAATTGCTATTACAAATAATACTACAGTGAAAAGATTTATTTATAAGGTCTTTTCCCACCAGTATGAATCTATATATAAGTTCCCAGATGTGGGATTACTGGGTCATAGGGTATATGCATTTTTAATTTTCATATTTACAGCAAGATTGCTTTCCTTAGGGATCCTAGCAATTTATACTTCCAACCAACAACGCATCAGTGCTTGTCTCCTACAGCCCACAGCCCCGATGGAGTGTTATCAAATTGCATCCTGTCATATATTTAAAAGCAGTTACTAATTCCATTTCTGTGAATACTTTGCCTATACTGTTTGCTCATTTATCTATTGTTGGTCCTTTTCTTATCAACTTCAAGGAATTCTTTACACGTTTGGGAGAGTAGCCCCTTTCTATAAGATACAGATACTTTTTCTAAGTCTGTCTCTTGCTTTCCTTATGGTGTTTTTGCTTTGTAGATGTTTTATATACATATAAGATTTTGTCAGTCTTTTCCTTTATGACTTCTGGATTTTTATTTTTTTAACATTTTTATTGGAGTATAATTGCTTTATAATGTTGTATTCGTTTCTGCTGTATAACAAACTGAATCAGCTATACGTATACTTATATCCCCATATCCCCTCCCTCTTGTGTCTCCCTCCCACCCTCCCTATCCCACCCCTCTAGGTGGTCACAAAGCACCGAACTGATCTCCCTTTGCTATGCAGCTGCTTCCCACTAGCTATCTATTTTACATTTGGTAATGTATATATGTCAATGCTATTCTCTCGCTTCGTCCCAGCTTACCCTTCCCCCTCCCCACGTCCTCAAGTCCATTCTCCACGTCTGCATCTTTATTCCTGTCCTGCCCCTAGGTTCATCAGACCCTTTTTAAAAATATTTTTTCTTTTAAGATTCCATATATATGTGTTAGCACACGGTATTCGTTTTTCTCTTTCTGACTTACTTCACTCTGTATGACAGTCTCCAGGTCCATCCACCTCACTACAAATAACTCAATTTCATTTCTTTTTATGGCTGAGTAATATTCCATTGTATATATGTGCCACGCCTTCTTAATCCATTCATCTGTTGATGGACACCTAGGTTGCTTCCATGTCCTGGCTATTGTAAATAGAGCTGCAATGAGCATTGCATTACATGACTCTTTTTGAATTATGGTTTTCTCAGGGTATATGCCCAGTAATGGGGTTGCTGGGTCACATGGTAGTTCTATTTTTAGTTTTTTAAGGAACCTCCATACTGTTCTCCATAGTGGCCGTATCAATTTACATTCCTGCCAACAGTGCAAGAGGGTTCCCTTTTCTCCACACCCTCTCCAGCATTTATCGTTTGTAGAGTTTTTGATGATGGCCATTCTGACCAGTGTGAGGTGATACCTCATTGTAGTTTTCATTTGCATTTCTCTAATGATTAGTGATGTTGAGCATCCTTTCATGTGTTTGTTGGCAACCTGTATATCTTCTTTGGAGAAATGTCTATTTAGATCTTCTGACTTTTTGGATTGGGTTGTTTGTGGTTTCGGTATTGAGCTGTTTGAGCTGCTTGTATATTTTGGACATTAATTCTTTGGCAGTTGCTTCGTTTGCAAATATTTTCTCCCATTCTGAGGGTTGTCTTTTCATCTTGCTTATGGTTTCCTTTGCTGTGCAAAAGCTTTTAAGTTTCATTAGGTCCCATTTGTTTATTTTTGTTTTTATTTCCATTTCTCTAGCAGGTGGATCAAAAAGGATCTTGCTGTGATTTATGTCATAGTGTTCTGCCTATGTTTTCCTCTAAGAGTTTTATAGTGTCTGCCCTTACATGTAGGTCTTTAATCCAGATGGAGTTTATTTTTGTGCATGGTGTTACGAAGTGTTCTAATTTCATTCTTTTAAATGTAGCTGTCCAGTTTTCCCAGCACCACTTACTGAAGAGGCTGTCTTTTCTCCGTTGTATATTCTTATCTCTTTTATCAAAGATAAGGTACCATATGTGCGTGGGTTTATCTCTGGGCTTCCTATCCTGTCCCATTGATCTATATTTCTGTTTTTGTGCTGGTACCATACTGTCTTGATTACTGTAGTCTGTAGGATAGTCTGAAGTCAGGGAGCCTGATTCCTCCAGCTCTGTTTTTCTTTCACAAGGTTGCTTTGGCTATTCGGGGTCTTTTTTGTTTCCATACAAATTGTGAAATTTTTTGTTGTAGTTCTGTGAAAAATGCCATTGGTAGTTTGATAGGGATTGCAGTGAATCTGTAGATTGCTTTGGGTAGTAGAGTCATTTTCACAATGTTGATTCTTCCAATCCAAGAACATGGTATATCTCTCCATCTGTTTGTATCATCTTTAATTTGTTTCCTCAGTGTCTTATGGTTTTCTGCATACAGGTCTTTTGTCTCCTTAGGTAGGTTTATTCCTAGGTATTTTATTCTTTTTGTCGCAATGATAAATGGGAGTGTTTCCTTAATTTCACTTTCAGATTTTTCATCATTAGTGTATAAGAATGCAAGAGATTTCTGTGCATTAATTTTGTATCCTGCTACTTTACCAAATTCATTGATTAGCTCTAGTAGTTTTCTGGTGGCATCTTTAGGATTCTCTATTTATAGTATCATGTCATCTGCAAACAGTGACAGCTTTACTTCTTTTCCGGTTTGGATTCCTTTTATTTCTTTTTCTTCTCTGACTGCTGTGGCTAAAACTTCCAAAACTATGTTGAACAATAGTGGTGAGAGTGGGCAACCTTGTCTTGTTACTCATTTTAGAGGAAATTGTTTCAATTTTTCACCATTGAGAACAATGTTGGCTGTGGGTTTGTCATATATGGCCTTTATTATGCTGAGGAAAGTTCCCTCTATGCCTACTTTCTGGACAGTTTTTATCATAAATCAGTGTTGAATTTTGTCAAAAGCTTTCTCTGCATCTATTGAGATGATCATATGGTTTTTCTCCTTCAGTTTGTTAATGTGGTGTATCACATTGATTGATTTGCGTATATTGAAGAATCCTTGCATTCCTGGGATAAACCCCACTTGATCATGGTGTATGATCCTTTTAATGTGCTGTTGGATTCTGTTTGCTAGTATTTTGTTGAGGATTTTTACATCTATGTTCATCAGTGATATTGGCCTATAGTTTTCTTTTTTTGTGACATCTTTGTCTGGTTTTGGTATCAGGGTGATGGTGGCCTCGGAGAATGGGTATGGGAGTGTTCCTCCCTCTGCTATAATTTGGAAGAGTTTGAGAAGGATAGGTGTTAGATCTTCTCTAAATGTTTGATAGAATTCGCCTGTGAAGACATCTGGTCCTGGGCTTTTGTTCGTTGGAACTTGTCCCTTCAGGTAAGAAAACTGAGGTCACATCGCTAATAGGTGGCTGAGCTGGGATATGAACTCAGGGAACCAGGCTCCAATGTCTATACTCTTAACCACCACATGAAATGATCCTCCCTCTTCACCCTAGACGATGCTCATCCTGCCCCTTTTACAGCTGAGGACACAGAGACCCACAGCCTATTTCATAGAAGCTCACACAGCTAGTGACGAGGCGGGCCAAAAACAAAAAGAGTTAAACTCATGTGTCTACTTCCAAGTCTTGTGCTCTCCTACATGGTACACCGCCTCCCTTTGCTATCCTAAAATAAATAAATAATTAATTAAAATTTTTAAAATTTAATTTATTCAGTCACATAAATGACCATGGCAAGAGATTAAGGGTGTGCCTCCCAGATCTTCCCAATCAAACCAGAGGGCCTCTAAGAAAGATAAAGGTGTTGTCCCTCTGCCATCTCAGCAGGAGGCAAAGACAGAGAAGGAATTATCTCCAAAAAATCTAGGGATGGCTTTTGTCTACTGAAGTTGATCTCAGTGAGATCCATAGAAAGCCCATAAAGTTCTTGAGAAAATCATTCCAGTGGAAACTCTGCCAGCTGGGACTGAAAATGACGGCAAACGTACAAATTAAAGGACGTTGTCTAATACCTCTCACCCACCCCCAAAATCTACTGGCAGGAAGCAGGATGATAATACATGCTACCTTTCATGAAAAAGAAAGAATGAGGATGGAACCAAGAGTCACGTAAGATTATTCCCAAGCCTTGAAACCTAATCTAGGAAAAAACAGTTGCCCAGCTGGATTTCAGAGCTGTTATGGATCAATGTTTCCTTTTTATCTACCATTTTCTCCCCCTTTTGAACCAGAATGTTTATAACTATTATCCTACATTTCTCTCACCACTGTAGCCAAGGTACGTTGGGGGGAAAAACTTGTTTCTTTAGTATCACAGGTTAAGAGAAATCAGACTTCAAGAACTTCACTTAACAGATGACACCCAGGAGCCTTATCTGCATCTGATTTAAATAATGTTTGACAATGAGGTTTTGGACTTTGCGCCGATAATATCATGAAATTCAAACTTAGATGATGAGATTTTTTTACTTTGAGCAGATGCCATAATAGGACGATACTCCTGAGAACATTGCCCCTAGGAAAGGGGCAAATGTTTGGAAAGGACGTGAATCTTTGGGAATCAGAGGAAGGACTGTGATAGGCAGAATTCTAAGATAGCTTCCACCATTCAAACTTCTGGTATAATTATACCCTGTATAACCCCCTCTCATTGAGTATAGAAGGGACTAAGAAAAGGGGGTGATTAGGTTATTAATCAGTTGACTTCGAGTTCATTAAAAAGAGATTGTCCCCAAGTCTGGCGAAATTAAGTGAACCCTTAAAAGAGGGACTGAGCCATTCTTAAAGGGAGAGATTCAAAATGAGAGAGATTCTCCTGTTGACTTTGAAAAAGGAGATGCCACGCTGTGAACTAGGCAAGAGGCTACACGGCAACGAACTGAGAGCAACATCTAGGAAGTGAGAATCGTCTCCAGCCTGTAGCCACCAAGAGAGCAGGGACTTCAGTACTATAACCACAAGGAACTGAATTCTTCCAACAACCAGTGAGCTTGGAATAGCACCCTGAGTCTCAAATGAGATAATAGCTCAGGCCAACACCTTGACTTCAGCCTGGCGAGACCCTGCCCAGAGGACTCACCTAATGCATACCCAGCCACTTGACCCATGGAAACTGTGAGATAACACATCTGTGTTGTTCTAAGCTGTTAAGTTTGTGATAATTTCTATATAGCAATTGAAAACAAATCAATGACTGTTATACATCTCCAATGCTCCCTCTTTTAAAAAGTATCTATTTATTTAACAAGTACCTATCTCATCATTTTATGTGGAATTGTGGGAATGACGCAAATTACTCATAGTTTAGTATATGTCTCCATATCAAGAGAGACCACACACAAATAGAAGCATCTGAAACTGATGTAGATCATAAAATCTTGTACTTTAAGTCTGTTGTTGTGTTTGGATGAGAATTTGGAGTCTTGAAAGGGGTTTAGTGTATTTTGCATGTGGAAGGAACATAAACAATCAGGTCCAGTGTGCAGACTATGGTAGATTGATTGAATTAATGGCCCCAGTTAATAGCTGCCCCTTATTTAGTATACCTGTAATCTTATATTCTTCTCCTACTCTGATTTAGGGCTCAGTCAGTTTACTTGCTTTGATCAATGACATATTAACAACTGTGTCACAAAGAGTGGCTTGAAAGAAGATGCACATTTTCTGATAACTCTTTTGTGTTTCTGCCATGCTATGAGAACATGCCCATGCCAGCCCAATTAAACGAAATAACCGTGGAGGAAACCACGTTTTCCCACCATACCAGTTGAGGCCACCCTAGATCAATAGTTAGTCAACTCCACGACACATGAGGAAATTTAACTGAGACTGAAAGAAACTTCTAATAAAACCCAGCTTAAATGGTTGACCCAACGTGAGCTAAAAAATGCTTATGATTTTGGGGGTAATTTGTGACACAGCAGAACTGTAGCAGTAGATAAATGACACATCAAGACATAAGCTGCTTAGCATAATCTAGTTGAAGGATACATCTTCCATCCAATTTAAAATTTTTTAGGCACTTCGCATTTCTCACAAAATAGAATATTTCTCACCAAGTAGGCTTGTGAGTCACTCTGATGCAGAATGTGTCAACATAATAGATCCAAGCTATTTTAAGAAAGACCTCACATGTCTAATCCATGATTATCGACTATAAAGATGTAGCACCAATGACACTGTTATGTCTCACTAGAAATTCCATGTGCAGTCAATAAAGAATTCTTCTATCTCAATGACCCTGACTATTTGGCTTGGCCTGGGAGTTCACAATCTCAACATTCTGATCCTTGAACACAGGAGGAAGCAATTTTAATTATTCATTTCAATTTTTCAATAATTTTCAGAGAGGAGGAATCACCACAGATAAGTTAGGCCATAACTCTATTTTGGAATGTGTTTGTTCTCCTTTAGGTTTGCCTAAGATAGCCCTGCGTTACACATTCACCTGAAACAAGAACCCTGGACTTCATTATCTGTATCCATGACAGAACCTTTGAACACTCTGCACTGATACAGACATTACCACGCATTAGTATACATGTCCGGTTAACGTTTTACTAATACTGTCTGCTGGAGCCAATAAAATTTGTTTCAGAGGCTTACCACAAACTTATATACACGAAAATTTGGCAAATGGCATAGAAAATTTCTCAGATTGCACGTCTACCTTGCTCTTTGCCCTAGTAACAGTTGGCCTTTGTAACTAGGAAAAATAAGTTCAGAACTAAACTCTTGGTTTTATGCTTGATATATATTCTTTGCTCAGCCTTCCCAAACTCAGTAAATAGATCAAAAATATACCCAGGAACTAAGGCCATAACTCTGGAGATTATTTTCATTCCTCCTTTCCCCACATTTCCAAGCCATCAACAAATCCTATCAATTTTATATACAAAATATTTCTCAAAGACAAATAGTTCTATCCGTTTTTTCTTCCTCATCCTATTTCTCAAAAGTTACTCTTCTTTCCTCTGCATTAACTTCTTGCCCTTTTATCCATTCTTAGTATTTTGTTAGAGTGCTATTCTTAAGAATTTTTATTTTCACATAATGTCAGACTTGCAAAACGTTTTAAGTATACTACAACTAGTACCATATACTTAAAGTTATCAAATGTTAATATTTTATCACACTTGATTTTTTTACTTCTATCTCTCTCTCTATGTATACAATTTATTTCTAAAAGAGCTGAGAATTCCAGCTCAAGATCACACATTGCATTTGGTTGTAATGTCTCTAGTTTCTTTTAATCTGTAGTTCCTCAGTCTATAGCTCCATGAGCTTGATGCTTTTGAAAAATAAGGCCAGTTATTTTGTAGAATGTCTCTCAGTTTGGTATTATCAAATGTCTCTTCTTGTTTGATTTAGGATATGCATTTTTGGCAGAAATATCATAGAAATGGTGGTTCTTTTGATGCATTATAACAGGAGGCATGTAGCATAAACTTGTCCCATTACTGATGGTACCTTTGATTGCTTGGTTAAAGTAGTGTTTTCCAGGTTTCTTTACAGTAAAGTTACTGTTTTTCGCCAAGGTAATTGTTAAGATATGTTGATCAAAGCAGCATGTTGAAGAGATATTTACACACCCATGTTCACTGCTTCATTATTTACAATAGCCAAGAGGTAGAAGCAAACCAAATGTCTATCAACAGATGAATGGATAAAGGAATGTGATAGAGATATGCAATGAATATTACGCCACCTTAAAAAGAGAAGAAATCCTGTCATATAATACCACATGGATGAACTTCAAGGACATTATGCTAATTGAAATAAGCCGGTTATAAAAGGACAGATACTATATGATTCCACTCACAGTAGTGAAGTAGTCAAAAAGTAGCTGAAGTAGTCAAAAATCATAGAAACGGAAAGTAGAAAAGGTAGTTGCCAAGGATTGAGACAAGGGGAAAGAGAAATCAGTGTTTAACAAGTGTACAGTTTCAATTTTGCAAGATGACAAAGTTCTAGAGATCTGTTGCACAACAACGTGAATACAGTTAACATTACTGAACTGTACACTTAAAAATGGTTAAGATGGTAAATTTGATCTTATGTGTGGTTTTTGTTACCACAGTAAGAAGAAAGAACAGGATGGCCAGAACACTATGTAAAAAACGTTCATCTTCAGTGATAAAGAAGTATTAAATAGAAACACCAGTACCAGCGATGAATATTATTACTTTTGTCATCTTTGACAACCTGTCTTTGCATAGGTTAGGATGTAAATTGAAAACATTACCTTCTTTGAAAGTATTTTGGCAATATAAATACATTAAACATGGGGAAATAAAAGGATATGTTGAAGTCCTAACTCCCAGTACCTCAGAAGTTAATTTATTTGGAAATAAGGTTGTTGTAATAGTTAAGAAGTCACACTGAAATAGAGTCAGCCCTTAATCCAATTTGGTTGGAATCCTTATGAGAAGAATAGAAGAGATACAGAGACACAGACACACAGGGAGAGAAGGCCATGTGATGACAGAGATAGAAGGGCTGCCACTACAAGCGAAGGAATGCCAAGATGGCCAGCAAACCCCCAGAAACTAGGAAAAGACAAGGAAGGATTCTCCTCTAAGGTTGTAGAGAAAGCAGGGCCCTGATGACATGTTGATTTCAGACTGCTAGCTTCCAGAACTGTGAGACGGTAAATTCTGTTGTTTTAAGCCACCCAGATTATGATATTTTATTATAGCAGCTTTAGGAAACTAAAACAGTAATTAATCATTACACTGTACAGAGATAATTTTGAGTCTATGTAAATATCCTATATTACTGTAGAGACAGAAGATGTGTGTGTGTACATATATACATCTACATATTTTCTAGCTCTGTTTATTGGGAGGACTTAGAAGCAATGACACTGTAGGATATCTAGTACCCAGATCTTAGTTTCTACTTAATTATCTATTTATGATTCTTGTGTTAAACAGTTTTCTCCGTGGTGGTTGCAAAATGGTGATTTGCTAATTCCATCATATCTTCTACATTAGTTGATATTCTACTGTAAGGAAGCATTTCATTCATTTATATCAGTACAGATTCAGGGACTCTTATCTACAGTTTATAATACATTACTATACTTATTTTGTTACCCAAATTGTCTTATATTTGGCCAGTGTGAGCCCCTCTAGCTGGCTCCTGAATTCTTTTGTAAACCTCCATTATTCTTTGGACATTTAAAAATTTTCTGGCACAAGAAGGTGTTCTGGGTCCACGCTCATGCTATTCCATCTGACAAAATTGCTAAGGGTGACTGACAAGTGATCATCTTTCCAATTTTACCTTAAGTGTTTTCTCTTAAGATAGACCTATTCTGATCATTTAATCTAAGCAGCTCCCTTCTCCAGTCCCTATTACAACACTCCTTTAACCTTCACAGCCTTTACTTATTGACATTAGATTAATTCCTTCAGCAAATATTTATTTAGCGCCAACTAGTGCCAGACATTGTACTAGACTTTGTTTATTGTCTTTCATAACACATTATGTCTGTTTTATTTACCAAACGTAATTCAATGCCTAGAACATAACAGGTTCTAAATAAATATTCACTGCATGAATGAATAAAATGACCTGATACTAAGTCCAATTAGAAATTTTGAGATGGTTTGGGGGAAAAAAAAGGAACAGGGATATATTATTCTGTTAGACCAATTTATCTCAATCTTACCTCATTGTTTTAGCACTTAATTTGCTTTAGGCACACACATGGACGCCCAAATTTAGGTAATAAAAGAAGCTTGTCATATAAAAATCATTAAATATATTATTTATAAAATTACTAACATAAGTCCACAGTACATTACTGAAAACTCTTGAGAACAGGTATATTTTAATATTCAATTGTTTTAAGATTCTGTAAGTGCAATTAATATAAGGTATGTTCCTTATATAACATATTCAATAAGGTAAGGGCAATATCCTGTAATAAATGTTAAACTTTCTACAGCAAAAAATCATACCAGGGCTTCCGTGGTGGCGCAGTGGTTAAGAATCTGCCTACCAATGCAGGGGACACAGGTTCGAGCCCTGGTCTGGGAAGATCCCACATGCCGCGGAGCAACTAAGCCCGTGAGCCACAACTACTGAGCCTGCGCGTGTAGAGCCTGTGCTCCACAACAAGAGAAGCCACGACAATGAGAAGCACGTGCACCGTGATGAAGAGTAGCCCCCGCTCGCCGCAGCTAGAGAAAGCCTGCGCACAGAAACGAAGACCCAACACAGGCAAAAATAAATTAATTAATTAATTTTAAAAAATCATACCAAGTAGGATTAAGAAAGATAATATAAGTATCCTCATTTTTGTTCAGGTCAAGTTCTATCATTAAATGGATTTTCTATGAAGCTGTGAAAAAAACTGAGATCTTTGGATTTGGAAATAGCAGACAAGGGACTGTAAACTTAAAATCATATATTTTTCTAAAAGAATTCAATGCAGCATTTCTCCAAAATGTGTTTATTTAGCTCAATTATTATATCTAGGCATTTTCTGTTTTTAATTCCACTGAATAAAAAATTCTATCTGATAAATTAGGTCATTGAGGATGACAGAACTACTTATCTGCATAATTATGTCCTTCATTTTCACATACAGCTATTAGTCCACAAGCACCAATCACATGTTTTGTCCAGTCCACATCTGTGGGACAATGCTTGTGTTCACCACTTTTTCTTCCCGAGTACACAGGAAGACTACATTTCCTAGCATCCATGGCAATTATGTCTGGGTAACAAGACATTACCAACACCAGAGCGTAGATAAGAGTGAGAGATGCCATTTCGAAGCCCGTCTCTTAAAAACAACCAACATGGGCTTCCCTGGTGGCGCAGTGGTTGAGAAACCGCCTGCCAATGCGGGGGACATGGGTTCGAGCCCTTGTCTGGGAAAATCTCACATGCTGCGGAGCAACTAAGCCCATGCGCCACAACTACTGAGCCTGCACTCCAGAGCCTGCAAGCCACAACTACTGAAGCCCACACGCCTAGAGACCGTGCTTCGCAACAAGGGAAGCCACTGCAATGAGAAGCCCGCGCACTGCAACGAAGAGTAGCCCCTGCTCGCAGCAACTAGAGAACACAATTAGAGAAAGCCCAGACGCAGCAACAAAGACCCAACGCAGCCAAAAATAAATAAATTAATTTAAAAACAAAACAAAACAACCAACATGACCTTTCAGCTTTAATTTCCTTTTCCATAGAAATCCTGGATATCATGTGTTCCAAATCATATAGCATACAAAATGGAGGAAGGCTGACATAGTCGCATTGTACTGTGATATTAGTGAGCAGTCAACTTTCATTGTGTGAAGCCACTGTGATTTCAGGGATACATTTGTCACATCAACACAGCTCACAACATAATTTTTCCCTAAATGAAAATCAGTCCTCTCACCGCATGAGACTCCAATGATGGAGCAAAAAAGTCATCAAGCCATTCTCCCCGATAGATGAATCTCATGTATATCACAAGTCGACTTGTATGCTGTACATCAGTGATTTCATCTCACTGCAGACTGAAATGTCGGCTAATAAATACAACTGATAGTAATTGCCTTTAAACATTGTATGTCAATAATACTATGCAAAATCCAGCACTGCCCCTTGATCAAGACATTTTGCTAATAGCTTATTCAGCTTTCTTTCTTTCTCGCCTCAAGTGTCCATAGCATCTCTGAGCTTCTCTGCCCCAGGTTTTTCTCCAGAGCACCAAGATCTCACCCAGCCTACTCACAGCCAGAGCCCAAAAGTACGTGAGTCAGTGAATAAAAGACTAAACCTTCTGTCACGTGGAGGGAAAACTCTGAGGTTTATGCTCCATAGTTCATTACAGAATCCGCAGTAGGACCAAGTTCTGCTTTCCAGAATAACAGCCAGATGCATGACATAACCTTCACTGTCTTTCCTTCTGACCGCCTCACTCTTTCTGCTTCTATACTCTGGCTTCCTGGGATTACTTCCCAAATGAACGAGCTATTCTGGGGGGGACCCAAACTAATTCAATACTTCTGTGGTACTGCTACCTTTCATGAATTTATCTATAAAAGCAATCAATTTCATTCCCAACTGTTTTTATTAAAAAAGGAATTACATATTGTTTGAAAATGATGCAAAAACAGACAGCAAACTAGTTACTGAGGTACTAGGGAACAGATTTCTGATCCAATAAAATCCACTTTTTTAAGATGAGCACTTTTCTGTTTGGGCTTCTTTTATGTAAAATCCTCACCCCAAATCATGTATTCTCGTACATAGAGACATATATTCTATATTTGCAGTCGGAGCCCTAATCATTCCATATGTTCATGGCATTACTTTGAATCACAGTACATGTACATATTGGTATAGTGTGCTTATTGTTGTCAGTTTTCTTCTTCAGTGAGCCATTTTTGAATCACTGATCCACATTTGTGATTGGGAATGTAAAGCAATACTATAGAGATCCACTGGAGCCTCTGGAAAGTAGATGCTGAAATGGAATTGCAAGTGCAAAGGTTTATTGGGGCCAAAGCTGCGAAAGATAAGAGGGGATGGAAGCAGAATTGAGCGAGGAAAATCTTCAACCCATGATGGCGATCTGACACCTCTGAAAGGAAAGCGGGGGGGAGGGGAAGCTGGATTGAGCAAAGAGGTCATCCGACCACAGTGCACATCTGACAAAGTCACAGCCAACCCAATAGAAAGGTCCAGAGAAAAGATTTCCCATCAGAGGAGTCCCAGACCCTAGGGCTCAGACCATGCTCAGTCATGGCTGAAGGGTGCCTGCCCAGGAAGTTTCTCTGTTCAGAGGCCAAAGGCAGGTCCTGAAAGTGCTAACGACTGGAAGCTGTCAGTTAACTGCTCTCCTTGCAGCTGAATGGCAAATTCTTTCCTGAAAGAAGATCGAAGCAGCACGCTGCCCTGGCTGTCACAGTTTAAAAAAATATAAGCACCAATATGAAAACTACATGATAAATTACCTAAGATGAACTGCAGCCTATTAATGGAATGTAAAGTGAGATGATCTAACCACAGAAACCCTTGCAGCCCATGTACAACCTTTTAAAACTTCAGATTTATTAATAACATAGTATGGTTTCAATAAAAACCTAAGTAATATTACATTTTAATTTTGTGAACTGTGAATAAAATACCATCCCTGCCTTTCTCTGTCCATTAGATTCCGGCAAACACTCAACTTTACGTACCCTACTCTTTTGCTAGCCATTGGAGGAATAACTGTAACACAAAATGTAGCTGATCCACGAGTGTTCAGGTGACATACCAAGGACCAGATTCCTCATCAACTTTCACGGCGTCAATGACTATGTACACCCAGATGACTTACCAATCATATCACCAGCCCAGACCTCTACTTTGAGCTTCAAATTCATGTATCCAACAGCCCATGTCTCTCGGTTTTCTCAAGGGCACTTCAAGTTCACCTTATGTACAACTGAACTCATACTGTTTTCCTCAATCCTGGTTCTTATCCAGTATCTCTTATAACAATGGACAGCACTACCATTTGACACGGCCCCATCAGAATTAGCCCCTTTCTTTTCCTTAACACCATTTCCAAAGTATCCAATGTACCAACAACTGCTGTTTTTCACCTCCTAAATAGCTCTTTTGTTTGTTTGCTTTTATTTCCATTTCTCTAGGACGTGGGTCAAAAAGGATCTTGCTGCGATTTATGTCATGGAGTGTTCTGCCTATGTTTCTAAATAGCTCTTGAATCTCTCCATTTCTCTCCATCTCTTCTACCACCAAAGTTATTTCTCCAGTTATATCTACAATAGCCTCCTAGCTGGTCTACCCACTCACACTCTGCCCACCTCCTCTATCTCTTCTCTATATTACAGCTGGATTGATTGTACAAAAATGCAAAGTATGTCCACATCACCATCCTTCGTTCTTAAAACGCTTTTGCCTTTAAAGTCACGCATGGTTTGGTCGTACCCGTTATCTTGGGTCTCACTTTCCCAACACCTCCTCCCTATACTCCATACTCTGGCTGCACTGAACTTTCCGGTAAACTCCTACGCTCATCCGGAACTCTTCTCCCCAAAGGACTTAGCAATGCTCTTCTCTCTGCCTCAAATACTCTTTTTTCCTCCACTTCATCTTAGCAATTTCTACTCATCCTTTTGCTAGCAGAGCAAACTTCCTTAGGAAATCTTTTGTGACCCTGATGACCAGGTCACATCCCCCTGTGATAAGCTTTTGTAGCACCAATGACTTTCCCTCATAGTATTTATCACAGTTGCAATTTGACATTTATTTGTATGACAACTCGATGAATGTCTTTCTTTCCTACTACAATGTAAACTGCATGAAGGCAGAGCCTGTGTTTCGTTTGGTCCACCACAGTGTCCTCAGAACATGACTTGACTCATATTAACATATTGGGTGTACAACAGATAAGCAGCTAGAAGAGTGTTCCATAAGAAATTCCAAAATGCAAATTTGTGAGGCTGCTCCATCTTAGAATGGTTTGCGTGAAAGTTTTGATCCATCCCCTCAACTGGGTATAGTCAGGACATGGGAAGCAAGAGCTCAAATCTTGGACCACTGAACCCAGAGGTCACACACCCCACCTACATGCTATATCTGTACTCGGAGGCTCCAGCCTTGATGTCGTTTTCTACTTAATTATTCTGTAAGTACTCTCTTAGCCTCAAATTTAGCCTTAACATTTTTACCAAATGCTCTCTTCTATCATCGGTGTAGACCTACAGACGTGAACTTCCCCAAAGAGAAGGTCATCATTTATTGAGTGGCCATGGAAAAAAGAAAAGTCACAAACTTTTAGGGGATATCTGGCACCTAGAGCTGAGTTTTCATGAGTTCCTGAAAGTGCAGACAACCATTGCAACTGGTTTTTTAGGGCAACAGCTTACTGAAAAAAGGTGTTCTAATTTAAGTTCACCATTGGGACCCCAAACTCACCATGTACTCATTTGCCCTCTATGAGGGTGCTTAGTTGGGACAGAAATCCTCAGCATGGGGCAGAATCCCCACATTTTTTTACCCATAAAGTAAGGGCTACTAAGGTAGCAACAACCACTGGGAAAGCTATGTGGATCTTCTTCCCTATCGAAATATTAAGTCAGAGGCAAAATCACTGGTTTATAGGGAATTGCAGAGATTAAGGCAATTATCAAAGATTTGTGAGATGCTGGCCAATGATTCTTATCCCCATTCAATTCCTCCATGTGGTCAATGTGAAAACTGATGCTAACTCCAACTGCATTTTCCAATCCCCACAGTAGTCTCTTTCCTAGAACAGATGAATACGGTTCCTGACTCCTGATCTGCAGTTCCTGATTTGCGGATCCTGTATTACTTTGTTCCTGCTCATCTGGACTACCAGGAGTAGTTTGATTTCACCTGGCAGGAGCAACAGTTTGTTAACTCTCCACCCTGTGCCACAGTCTAGTTGCCGGGAGTTGTGGCAACATTTCCTTTCTCCTAGCACATGGCCCTGACCCAATACTTTTACAACCTCAAGCTGATCAATCCAGGAGAATAGCGAGTGGCAATACCCTAGATGTCTTGGAAAGGAATATGAGGTAAATCTTTAAAAAACCAAAGATCCCACATCCTCTGTTAAGTCCCAGGAAGGTGTGGCTGGGAGGGGGAGTTTCAATGTCAAGGACATGGTAGACTATTTCCCCTAAGTGGAAGACAAGTTGTTCACAACACTAATAGGGAATCTTCTTGGATTCTGGAATCAGATCTAGATAGCAATTGTGTATCCTCTGACCAATTAATAGGTAACGCAGAAATCTGCCCTGATCAGATTAAGAGAAGGTTTTCTGGTCTGCAACAAAAGCGGCCTGCTAGTTGGCCTGATGACCACATTGATCCAGTAGTGTCCAAGATGCATGAAGCATGTATATACCAACATGGTATAAGGAAACTCTGCTAAGCCTTGAAAGTAGTTTTACCACAGGGAAGCCTGGGGTTTTGGAGCTAATTCATGTCACCATCAGCACGTAACTATTCTCTTTTTGAGTAACAACTCCTGGCATGCTTCTAAAACCAAATATCTGATTATAGAGTCAGGTTAAGTATGCAGTCTGGGCTGCCCTTCATGAACTGGGGATCATCAGATCCACAATCCAAAGGGCCATGTTTACCCTAAAACAACAAGCTTTACAGGCCACAAGGATAAAAGTATTAAGTAAATGGGTAGCTCACTCGGAACACAGAAGCCTAGACATTTTATACATTATAGGAAGTGCTTAATAAAAATCTCATTAAAGAAAGAACCAACACGCGAACCTGTTCCTAGCAATGAAAGATTCCTACTACAGAGGAGGCAATCAAACACTTTCTGAAGTAAATCTTGCCAGACTTCAGGCTTCATTAATAATATTTATTTTAAAGGTCACTTTTTATTGTAACAAATATAAAGTCATCAATGTTTTACAAATTGTCAAAAATGCTTTAAGTACCAAAAAAAATACATTAGTAAAATGAATGTTATATTGTATTATTTGGTATATACTGGATACTGTCAACATGCATACCATATGTCAGAAAAGCTCATGCATTATTGGAAGAGAGCAAAAATAAGATATAAGTGCTCTATTGTCTGATTACAAATTCATTGCTTCGGTTAGTTTTCTTTCTTCAGGGATACCATTTACCTGCAATGTGTAAGAATGAATATGGGCATGAGTTAAGCATGGACACTTTTAGATTTGGAGCAAAACGAATTACTGCAAGGCGTAATGTTCTATCTTCTTAACATAATTTGAAATAATTATGTTGCATTATTTCTCTGCATTTGGTTTTCAAAAAAAAGGAAATTCTAGATTAGTCATCTCCTTCTTGGGTCAAAGCTACAATGTTCCGTATTTCTCAAAAGGCACGGCCTGAAAATTCCTCCCACAATAAACAAAAAGAATGAGTTTGACTGCAGGACGTATGACTGTACCTTTTAATCGTGGCTCTTTAGAAAATATCATGTGGTTTGGAAGGGCAGAGAAAATGAGAAAACCTGAAGGGGCATCAAAACTAATGGCTTGGGCCTGGTCCAAACGGTAGTGCTATTGTCAGCTCTTAACTGCTCTATTATCTCAGCTAGTGCTTAAGTCCAGGATTACAACCCCAGCAGCTAGTTCATTTCTTAAACTTCTGATGATCTTTTAAAAGAAAACAACTAACTAAAGAAAACAAACTTCAAAATATACCCTCCCTTGACAAATTCCATACAGCAAGCTGCAAACAAAATGACTTGATATCCATGGGACAAACCCTGTGCTTAAATTACCTTCATAAAGAAAACTGTGACATCAGCATAGTGCTTTGAGGTAGTTGGAAAAAACAAATTATGAAAATCCTGCACTAATGTTGTTGCCTCTTTGCGATCCCAGGATAACCAGGATAGAGGGACAGCAAAGCTGTTGTGCACATGAAAATACATACATAGCACTGAATCCATGCACGTGCAGACAGAATGGAATAACTTATAAATTGAGAAACAAACTTCACTATTTCATTCACATGAACAGAATGGGAATAAGGAATGTAACTTGCCCATTTAGCTCTTCTCTTCAGGAGGTACGACTATTTGGTGTTACATTTATCAGAGGCAGAAACACAAAAATCTAATATCATAATTATAAAAGATGCCAGGCTGGTCTCTCTCCCTTTAGCACTTAGGTACTTTGGGGACTCATCAAAAACAAGAACAAGAAGAAAACAACCAAGAAGATATGGTGTACTTTAGGCAATAATACAGAAAATTACAGAAAAATATAAGAAAGCAAGAAGGTAATAGGCTATAAGTGTTAACTAAAAAGGAGATGAAAGCTTTCCTGACTCAAGCAAAATGCTTGTTCCCCAAAACCTGTCTTAGGAAAATAACTTAGAAAATTATGTTGAACAACCTAAAATCCCCCTAGGGAAATTCTTTGGCTCTTATAACATTTGCTCAGGCATAAATTATCTTTGTATTTGGAAACGGTGCCTATTACTAAAACGTAGCAAGCTAACAAGTCTACTTGCTAAAAATTTATACAACTATTAGGTAAATCTCCCTAACATCATCTACTTAGGTTTCCTTATTTCTCCCAATGGGAGGCGGGGAGAAGTCAAATCTAGATTTTTTAAGTATTCGAAAGAACTATTCACTATTTTTCTAGATATTGTCTTCCTTCACTCCTTGTCTGAACTAATTAAGAATCAGAGGTATGACATCTTAGGAGAGACGGAAGTCTAGGAGGTTAATGAGGAAGAAGTTCTAGCATTTCCATTGAAGAAATATTCTTTTAAAATTATACGTCTTTTTAAAAAAGTCATGAAATTAGTGGTAGTAGGGATTCATTTATTTCTTTGCTCTTTAGACAACACACAATTACAGCCGTTTGTTCCTTTATTAATCTCCTGAATGCTCACACAGTAGCACCACTGCATTAATATACTGAACAGTCTTGTTGAAACATGTTAGCATTTAATTAAAACAAGCAATCAGAATTGTGGGGGAAATTCTTATAAACGTTATTTCATAATTAAAATCTGATGAACAACTTCATTATACTTGCCTCAAATCTTTGAAAAGTTGTCAAACGAAAATCTCCTTAAATTCCCGAAAGCAGTAATAGAGAAGATAATTTTTTGAATGAAAACAAGCAATCATTTTCTATATGTGCCTAAAGTTTTTATGAGACTTACTTAATAGCTTCCCTACCACAATACCACTATTCATACTCAGAACTCCACATCCAACTTACATTTTTAAAACTTCTCTGGCTTTTCCAAAAGAGCTACAAAGGCATTACTGGTTGCTCAGCAATTAGAACTAGGAATCAACCACTAATTAGAAAACAATCATGAATAAGTTATCTACTTGGTACAGAGATGAATGAAATAATTGGCTGTGGAAAGTTTTTAGGGACACTTGAAAGAAATAAACTTAAAGAAAGCAAGTCTTAGGGAAACAGAATAGTCCAGGGAGAATTGCCCGCCATCTTGTTGTCACTGGTCATGTTATAAGAGCTTTTTAAACGGCATTAAAACCAGACCAACCATTTCTCATTTATCCCCCTGAAGCCTCAGTGATTAGTCACAATGGTTTCCTTTTGTAAGAGTCAGTTTCAAGCTGCTCACTTACTGAGACAAATCCTGGAAGCATCCAAGCTAAGAATTTTTCATACCAAGGGGAAGAATAGGGAGCTTCACTGAAGGAAGGGGATTTTATTCAGTCTTCCTTAATTAGACAGGACCTCCACGGATGCTTTTGCTGTAAGATCATTTACCCTGTGTTTATCACTCTTATGCCAATCTACGCAATGATCTAAGCTATTATTCAGAGGTTCTAACTCTGATTAAAGAATGACACAACTGTTTTGCCTCACTTGGTGAAGCTAAAGCTTCATAAATTATCTAGTAGTATAGTTATCTTTTGATCTATTAGCTTCGTTCATAAACATGAACTTATTACTTTTCATACTCACCTGTAGTCTGCTGTTGGGGAATCTGAGTCTGATGTGGCAAGTTCCTAGAAATGATTAACATCTTTTAGTAAAACTGTATTTGTCCACACACATGTTAACAGAGAGCAGACACATTAGCATGAAAAACTTATATAGCTGGAAAGACCCCAGAAATCATCTAATCCAGCACAAACACAGCCCCCCACCTCTCATAAGTTTATGGATGAGGAAACTGAGGTCTGAGGAAGATGAATAATAACAATATTTGATAATATTCATGGAGTTTCTACTACATGTTATACTCTACCTCACAACAACATAGGAGGTAGGTATTATTTTTCTCAATTTACAGATGAGGAAATAGGCTTGGAAGTCCAAGGCTACGTAGCCAGGAAGTGGTGGATAAAGATGAGAACATAGGACTCCAGGGCTTGTGTCTGTAACCTGTACACTTTCAGATCCAGGTCTAGAACACATATACACACTCACAGAACAACATATATTACCGTCTTCATTCACTGTGCCAAACCTGTGCTCCTCCATCCAAATCCCAGGGAATGACACTGGCTATCCACCCAACTGCACCAGTCAAAATATGGAAGTCATCATTGACTCTTCCCTCTCGTTCAGTTTCTACAATGAATCCCTTGGGAACCCTTCATGATTCTCCTCAATCTCCTTTGAATCTGTTTGCGTCTTCCCCATCTCTACTGCTACCTTGGTTGAAGCCATCATCATTTCTCATTTGGATCTCGGCAACTGATCTGAATTATTTCCTCATTCCCATTCTTGCTCCCTTATAATCCACTGTGCACATTGCTGTCAGATGATCTTCTGAGACACAAATCTGATTATGTCATTCAAATGAACACATTTCATTATTTCCTTATACCTACTGCAAATTAAGTTTCAAGTTTCTTAGTGTGATCTGGAAGGCCATCAATGTATCTGGTTCCTACGTGGAGCCCTCCCTGAACTTCCTGAAACAGAATCACCGCCACCATGGCCACTATCATCTGTTGCCCCCAACCAGCTCCCATTTATCCTTCCAAACTCAACCCAAAATTTGTTACAGTGGACTCATATTACTCCTATAATTTAAAAATATCCCACAGGAACGTTAATTAAAATATTTAACTTATTATTTTTAATTTAAAAAGTAACATCTCAAGTACCACCTCTTCTATGCCTCCTCACTCTCTAAGCACCCCTTTGCCAACTAGGTTACCACTGAGCGGGCTTCCATACACAAGCTGTCATTGTATTTCTCCTCACATAATGTTTAACTGCCCCAAAGAGCCTTAACAGTAAGAACCTTCCTATTTTGTTTAGCATCCCTAGCAGTAAGCATGCAATAAATTATGTTTGGATGAATACATGCAAAAATGAAGATACTTACAAAGATTCACATAATATACATGTTTATCAACACTCATATTCACCCATGCATTTTCAGATTTTGATATGAAAATTAGTTTACAAAAATGTACAATTTAGATTCTGTGTGGAAGAAATTCTAGGAGTCAGCCCCTTGCAACAGAGTAGGGCTTGATCCAAGCCAGGGATTTTCAAGGTTTTTTGTTTCTCTTCAGCAATGGAATTCCTTTTAATTGAAATCCTAAGCAGAACTCTTGATGTACAAAAGAGGTAAATGTGAGGTTGCCCGGGTTGAAACAAGGGAGCCAGGAATCCCGCCTGCTTTGTTTCCTTTGCCTCACATGCTGGACCCTAAGGCATTGGTAAGAAACCTCCAAGAAACAAAGTTTGAAAAGCGTTGATCTGAATCCTTTCAGCCAGGCAAATATTATGCTCCAAATACAGTGATCTAAACTCAAAAACAGTACATACTAAATACTGTTCAAACTTAAACTAATCCATAGGAATGGTAATGACTTCAAGTGATTTTTTTTAAAAGTTTCAGTTCCTTTTAAAATATATGGTTAAGGAAATAAAATCAGTTCTAATTCAATTTGAGGAAGTTACTTAATAATTCATCTCAATAATTACATTCTTTTTTTGCTATTCCCTATCAGCCCTATTTATCCTTGGGTGGTCTCCGAGAGTATTTTCCTTGGTTTGTTTATTCTTTCAGTACTTCACACAATGTATTTATAGTGCTTTTGATCACGAAAGTAAAAAGATTAATTTACAAACCACAGAAAGGAAATTAAGTTACAGATTTAAAGACGGGTAAACAAACATCTTTACTACCAAAGTCAAAATGCAATTTCATGGACATTTGGGAGGGGGATATGAGTTTTCTTTTAACTTCTCAGGTACAACTACTTTGGGTCTATTCTACATTAGAAATGAATACAGCACACCTTGCGTGCACACGCATGCACACACACACACACACACACACACACACACACGTCCTCATTTCCTATCATCTCTAGCTCTACCTGGCCTATTAATGGATTAAATCAATACATTTTGACAAAATAAAGATACCAAAGAGGAAAAAGAAAGCCTTTCAAAAGCCCTAGATCAGGATAACCAAATTCAAAATCAATCTGTGAATGAAGTAGCTGGACCCCACTCTCTCACTGGCCAACCCGCCTGACCCTTCTATGGAACACAGTTTTAAAACCACGGATCAAAGTCAATCTACACCCTGTCATTTCTTCTCTAGCCTTCGGGGTTTTTTTTCCTCTTTTGCTACAACCTTCTAAACAGCAATGGCCTTGGTTAGGTTTGAAGAGAAATGGTTAGTTCAGAAAGTGCCACACAAATGAGTAAGAAATCTGGAGGAGAAAGTATGAGCAACAGTGTGTATTACACTGGTTTAGGGATTTAAAAGTATCTGCAGTGAGCATCCCAATTAAGTTTGTTAAGTTTGAACAATGTACATGTGCTCCTCACAACTTCAACTGAAACTCAGATGAGTTACATACAAGTACAGTGTGTGCAACAAGGTGCTCAACAAAAAACTATGTGGAGATTCCACATCCCCAGAGTCTCCAAGGTGCGCACACATGACTGATTTTGCGGTTGACCAAACTTGTGGCTACAAGTAAGCCTGTGAGTGTTAATATACCTATGATGGGCATATTTGAAGTATGTATTCCATTTAAAGGTTGAAGGGAGGTAACTCATAAGAGTGCTGCTTCAAGCATACTAGAAAAATGCCCACGACTGACTTTGCTATAGTTGAGCAGAGAATGCAGTAAGAAAATGGAAACGCTTCTATCTTTGGTGAAAGCAGGCTGCTAATGGCAATTAGACAGGAAAAGCCGGGGTTGACTTCAAACAGAAGTCCTATGATCCTTCAAAGAAAGGACCTTTATAAAGTCATCAAACTCTTTAGAATAATTAAGCTATTAGTGGACTGGTGGAAAGATTATTATGTGTAAACTGAATTATGTAGAAAAAAGATTTACAAAAACTGTAATTCTCTAAATTATTAGCATTAATTTTTTTCTATTTTTACTACCATTAACTACAGGCATTTAAATAGAAAATTATGTAAATTGGCTATTGCACAAACTCTATCCTTTAAGAAAGCAAAGGTAATAACTTGCAAATTAATAAATAAGTGATTTGGGGGAGTAAACAATTATTTATTATTTGTGCAACCATTTTAAAGTAATTTGACATTCTTGGATATCCTGTAGAGTAATTCTATGAGTAAGGTTGATGATTATCAACTCATTATGTTCCTACTTGCTTGAAGACTCAAAAGCAAAGAAAGGCTGAGGGATTTGTATAAAGCCACAGAATCCATGCCAGAGTTGAAAACAAATGACATTAGTTTAGTTATGTGGAACACAAAACACTTCTTTTGAATTAGTATGTATTCATTTAAAAATAAGAAATAGTAATATCTTTTTGGAACTTCTCAATTATCAGCAAAATTGACATTACCTAAACCTTGAATTTTCTACAAAATTTTTTCTACAAAAATGCTGATGTGGACCCTATGACTACTTTTACTAAGGAACCAGGCCATTATTTTGCTCAAAGAAGGAAGGAAGGACACAAAGAAATTGGAAACATCACCACAATTTTAAATTTCAAGATCTAATTTTAATTAAAATCAATGTAGAATATACGTGGAATATAAAGAAGAAAGGAGAAATTCATTTATTTTAGGTTCTTTTCCCTACTTTTATAAAGCTGAAAGCAAGCCTACCACAGCTTTAAACTGAAGAAGTCCAAATCTCTAGAACCAAAATCCATCAGAGAGATACTATATCTATCACTTTTAGCATATACTCGCTGAATTTTTTTAAAAAGCCAATGGCTCTGAAATATCCTTGGCTGCTCGACACTTCTTGTCAACAGGAAATCATTATCTTGATCCCCCGAAACAGTCTCTTCAACTGATATTAACTTTCATTGAAACCTAATTTTTTATTTATGGAATTTTACCATGAAGCTGGTTCTCACTATTACCCAAGGGAAGACAAATGGAAAAATACTTTCGATAAAAGCTAAAATGATTAGTTACTAAATATCTATAATTAGAAGACTTAACTTTACTTTTATACTTGTTAATTTGCAAAAGATTAAACACAACCTACTTCCTGTCTTGAGGGAGACCCAATCACCCTGGATTAAGTGTTATGTTTAGTATAATGAACAAGGAAAATTTTTGTATAGCCAATTAAAATCTTCCTAGAAAATGTGTGGGTACTTTCCCCTATTATTCCTTATATAAATTCCTCATTGACGAGGCCTCCCACTCAGGGAAAATCAATTGATACTGATGTTGGGATTAAAAAAACAATAATGAAGAGGCAGATCTACCCCCTAAAAGACCACATAATACACTACAAATTAAAGAATAAATTATTTTTTAGAAATTGAATATTTGGGATCCTCCAGTCAATACTTCACATGAAATCGCAAAATGAGCACAGTTTACAGGTGGTTTTTATCTTTTCAAGGTTTACCGTTTCTCTGTCCCATTCGGATATCATTTTATAATCAGCACTAATCTCTCACTTCTCCACACCATCCTCCTCGGCAGTTTAAGGAAGTGTGAAAATCTAGAGGCACAAAGCCCAACACTCTGGACTGTCCCCTTTCACATTTTCTTTTAGCACAGACCCCTCAGGGGGAATTAGGAGAAACCGTTCCCCCTTTAAAACTTCCCCCCACTCCCTCCACAACAGAAATACTAGAAATACTGAATCCTAAAACGTAGGTTCTTTAAGTATTTAAAGCTGGGATTCCCAGTGTTTTTTTCCTGCTCCACCATAATACATACGTCCACCAGCTTCCAAACTCCCAGAAGTAGGGCCCTGGGATCTGTACTGCAAAAGCCTCACAGGGGAGTGTAACATGCAACTTGGTTTGGGAATAACCAGGCTAGACTACTATCTCTCAACATTCCTTTTAGGAATGTTCTATGTTTTATAGAATGTTCTATAAAATTCTATGCCTTGGAATTTGACTTTCTTAATTTAAATCATTACAAAAGCTTATCTTTGAAGTACATCAGTCAAATCTGTATTATATTTTTGATGTTACATCTTTGGTCAAAAACGTAACCTCTAATCACAACAATGATTCTTCGGGCAAAGCAAATTTACTTTTAAGAATTACTTTAGAATGTGATTTCTAGCAATGAATTGTACTAAGTCAGGGGACTGCCTATAGAGGCAAAAATTCTTCTTCCTATTAATGGTAACACATATTCACTGAGCTACAAAGATAACAGATTAAGTACAGATGCAGGCAGCCTGACTATACTGTGGGATGGGGACACTCTACAGAAGACACGGCTAGTGCTCCTCAAGACTGTCAAGGTCATGGGAAGCAAGGACGGTCTAAGAAACTGCCTAGAGCAGAAGAGACTAAAGAGTTATGCCAATTATTGTGTCCTAGACAGAATCTTGGAGCAGAAGAAGCACATTGTGGGGAAAACTAGTGAAATCTGAAAAAAAAAAAAAATCTGAAGTCTGGTTGATAGTAAAGCACCAATGTTGGTTTCTTAGTTGTGACAAACTAAGGGACTGTACGATGTTAACGATGGGAGAAATGGGGTGGGGGAATCTCTGGGAATCCTGTATTATCTTTGTAACTTTTCTGTAGCTTGAAAATCATTCCAAAAATTAAAAAGTTTATGAGGGCTTCCCTGGTGGTGCAGTGGTTAAGAATCCTCCTGCCAATGCAGGGGACACGGGTTCGAGCCCTGGTCCGGGAAGATCCTACATGCCGCGTAGCAACTAAGCCCGTGCGCCACAACTACTGAGCCCATGTTCCACAACTACTGAAGCCCACGCGCCTAGAGCCCATGCTCCACAACGAGAAGCCATTGCAATGAGAAGCCCGTGCACCACAACGAAGAGCAGCCCCCGCTTGCTGCAACTAGAGAAAGCCCACGCACAGCAACGAAGACCCAACACAGCCAAAATTAAAAATAAATAAATATATTTTTAAAAAGTTTATGAAACAATAAATATGTTAGCAAAGATCAAAATTAATTTGCCTTATATTTTTATATTATGTGATAATTTTAAAAGTCTGTCTATATTGTCTCTCTGATCTGAAAAGTAGAAGGAACACTGTACAAAATGAAATCCCCCCTTTCTAGCAGGTGTCCCGTCTCCTGGGCCTGCTCCAGTTTCCCTTTCCACTATGTGTTCAATCACCTTGCCCATAACCTGAATCAGAAATCCTTCGAGGTCAACGACCACATTATCTATCCCTGACTTGATATCAAGATTGGTAAATAACCTAATCTCAGTTTTGACCTAATTTAGGTCTCTTATCCATATCTCGATTTTATCATCTGCAAATGATTAAACATTTTTTTACTGTCTAATTTAAGGTGCCAGTCTGGAGTCCTATGAAGCATTCTACCAAAAAGAAAAGATTACTGCGTAATTGATAAGTAACTGTGGCAGCCTCCCGTTACACAACTGCTACGAGTTCTATAGACCTCGCTGTCACGAGGTTCGCTATACCTCGTGGACTGACTTGTTTCAAAGACCCAAACAAGTTTCTATGCAGCTCTTAAGGAAAGCTTTGAATGTTCTTGAGTCTTACTTAGAAGCCAACATAAACCTTCAGCCCTATTATGCCTGAATACTTCTGCTGTCAAGTCTGAAGAATAAACACAAAATAATGTAGCTAGCCACATTATTTATGAATGATAAATTCAGTACAGTTTGTATGAATATGTGAAGATGCATGAGGGTCAATTGATAAATAACAGGCAGCATTATCCAAGGATATACCTGGTTATCAAGTATTGTGATACCTCATCGAATATCTCATTTTAACATTGAGAATTCAGTTCGATCCAAATGACCAAAATATTTATGTATGTGTGTACTTGGGCTGAAATAAACCTTCAAAAACAGGGAAGGAGTAAAAGCTGAATTTGCGTAACGGACAGTTGTGATGAATCTGAAACAATAAATTCTCTATTATCTGGCATGGTTGGAAAATGAGGTTAATCACATATTCTGGCTTATAGGGAGTTACCATAGAGACCGTGCACATATTATCCATTTCCAAGAATAAAAGAAAGATAATATAAACTCAACACTGAAACTATATTGAATGTAATTTAATTTTCCTCTGATGAGTCAGACACACTTGATGATCTTGCAGTGCCTCAGAATAATCATTGTGAACATCATCAATTATCTATGTACCCTATTTATATAGAAGTGCTAGTTAACGGACTTTTTCCATTAGCAGAAATCTGAATAATATAAAGGTTTTCTGGACTTAAATATACATGTATGGTCAAATTGTTGTAAGTTCAATAAAATAACCTATTGCATTTGCAAACAGAGAGATCTGATCAACATAAGGACAGTCTTGATGGGGTTATGGAAGGACCAGGAAGATGCATTTAGTTATAAACTAGGTAGGAAGTTTTCTTTTGCTTGTATATTAGTAGCAAAATTGCGAAGTCCTAGGAACATAGAATCAAAATAAAGTTTAAAGAGTTATCCTTATTCCCAACAAATATGGTCAGAAAGCGTTATCTAAAAAGTGACCCAGGCTTTTTTTCCTCCCTTAAAGTTTTACTGACTTAAAAACATATTCAATTTCCTCTATTCATTATAATGAATATTTCTCTCCTCTAAAATTTGATAGCATTGTTATTTTGTCAATAGAAGATTTCCCAAACTGTGTTCTTTAAATAGAGCTACCTCTTCCGATCCTTTCCGTGCTTTTCACAAAGCATATCAACACACTAAAAGCTCTGAGAACTCTTGTAGTTTAAACAGAAAAAACAAAATACCCTGTTTCTCAAATGTATCTGACCACTTCATGTTTGAAAATATATATCAACCTTTGAAGAATAAATATCGACATTTCACTAGCATTCTTGGGTAAAGAACATAAGAAATGGAAGCCTTAAAGAATTCTTTAATTATTTTCATTTTGAAAATGAATGATAAGGCTGCTCATAATTTTCATCTAAAAAAAGAGAGGAGAGATTGCTAAATTGTGAACTATTACAATATTCTTGAAATTTTCCTAATTTTTCTCATCAGTATCTAATAATCCTGGTAAAGTAGGTTTCATGATGACCCTCTAACCATCAGAGGACATAGAAATCCATCAGTTCCATTCAGTACAACTCAATTTTGTGAGACTTTAATATCTACATCCCTGATAGAATATTGTTTCCAAAACTCAAAATTTTAAATGTATGCAATTTTCCCTACTGCTAATGGAACTTGAATCAATTACACACAAACACACACACACATACATGCACACAAACACATACCTTGGTCTGTCCAACAGTAAGTATGTGTTGTTAGAGGACTTCAGGAAAATATTCATAATACTTTTAAGAGTCTCATTCTCTACTGAGCTAGCTGGGCACGCTTTCACAATATTTTTAGATTGCCAAACTATTTTGGACAAACTTATAGTCTGACTGCCTATAATACTCGTATTAATTACTGTTTAATCTTCAAATTACCACATGCTCTTTACACGGTTGCAAAATAAGCATTTGCAATGGAAAAATATACCCAATATGGTTCCCAAATAAATCTTTAATCAGTAAGAGGTTACTTTTATATCATATCCTAACGTTTATCTGTGTGTGTGTGTGTGTGTGTGTGTGTGTGTGTGTGTGTGTTGGGGTGAGAGGGCCAGATTTTTTTGTGTATCCATTGTATTTACAAAAGTAAACTGAAAAGGAGGATCTCAAAAGCAAACCGTGACATCCTTGGGGAAACTGAATTTAACGCATTTTAACATATGGTTAAAAAAGAAAAGAACAGCCATGTTCTTAGAAATAAATGGCACTTTTACCTACAATTCCCTTATACCAAAACCGAGCTTCTAGACATATAACATGGGTTCTCAAGAGCAACTGGCCAGTCTCCTCAACCAATCTCCTCCACACCTATCCCTTACAAAGGCCTCTTCCCAGGCTAACCATAGTCCTTCCAGCACTACAGAGAAGGTCTGTACTAATAAGTTGTGTTTTGAGCCAAAATTGGAACTACTCATTTTGATATATAAGCAAATGACAAAAAACAAACAAAAAAACGCTGAAAACCCTGAGGCAAAAAATTTAGATTAAATAGATCTGTGGTAATAACATTAAAAACAATAGGCTAACAGAACCAAACAATTCTAATAGCTCTAAAAAGTAATCCATTTGCTATGCTTTAGGACATGCCTCTCTTTTCACAATTAACTCATCTTTGAGCAAGCATATGTTAGTTTATTAGCAGTGCCAGTTTCTTAAATATTAAGAGGAATGTCAGCTTGTTTGGATTAGTGAAGGAAAAAAAGCATTTCCTGAAGGTAATTCTATTTATTTGGGTTAGCACCATGGGGTTGGGATCTACACTATCAGTATTTTGCTATTTTCTCCTCCAGTTATAAACAAATAAATGCAACAACAATGAAGACGTCCAGTCTTGAAAGACATTAAGTAGATATATTCATGCATTAATAATTACGGTTCCAGGGGCTTCCCTGGTGGTGCAGTGGTCAAGAATCCGCATGCCAATGCAGGGGACACGGGTTCCAGCCCTGGTCCGGGAAGATCCCACATGCCGCGGAGCAACTAAGCCCATGCACCACACTACTGAGCCTGTGCTCTAGAGTCCGCGAGCCACAACTACTGAGCCCACGTGCCACAACTACTGAAGCCCGCATGCCTAGAGCCCATGCTCCGCAACAAGAGAAGCCACTGCAATAAGCCCGCACACCATAATGAAGAGTAGCCCCAGCTTGCCACAACTAGCAAAATGCCACGCGCAGCAACAAAGACCCAACGCAGCCAAAAATAAATAAATAAATAAATTTTAAAAATAATAATAATTACGGTTTCAAGTGGATACTTACTGCTGTGTTTGCATCAATGGCATATTAGTGCTCTCATAATTGTCTGCGTGTAGAGGAGGTATGATTTCCCCAGTCACAGGGTGAAACACAGGAAGTGTTGACAGGGGCCATGCTATCTCTCTATTCTTGGACATGTCACGAAGTTCTTTGGTAGATTTCTGAATAGCACTATGATGGACCAGTTGGATGCTAGGTCAAAAAGAAATAAAACCACATATATTTAGAATCACATACTAGCCCCACAGGTCATCAGTTTGAAAAAGTTACAAAATCATTTTTTCTTTTTAAAATAAGAAGACATCATTTAACTCTGGGCATTCTACAAGTTATTTCAGAAAAAGATACATTTCATATACTTTTAACGTAACAAAACTGAAAATTAGAAACTAATTTTTAAATAAATGCATCTCTCATTAAAGTAAGCTATAAAGCACTGTGTTACTATTACAGCCCTAGGTAGCAAACTACTATTCTATTTAATTTCTATGATTAAGATAAAACTACCATAGCTTTTATATTGTTGCTTCTGATGGGGCATTTATAAATACTCACAGAAGTTTCATTTTATGGTAGGTTATTACTGTAGATTCAGGAAAACGTGTATGAAAGGTCTTTTCATCTGTTCTCTGGTTTATAGAAATGCAGATTGGGAAATCACATAATATAAATGGCAAGTTAATATTCTGAATCTGAAATATTTTAGTTTTAATTTTTATCTATATAATCTTAGTTTTCACACACTTTTTATTTTTAGTCTCACCCCTCCTTAATATCTCTATTTAGAAAGCAGCTTTCACATTTATGAAATAAACTATGAAAGATGATGAATGGAAAAAAAAAAGGCATGACACACATGTATGGAGCATGAGAAGCAACTGAGAAATGAAAAAGAAAATAACAGGAAGAAGACACTTACTCTGGTGTTTGCATGTTTCTCTTTTCCCTAGAAACAAAACAAAATTTATGAATTAAATAATAGCATTGATATTTGGAACATTAAGACTATATGCTCATGGATCTGGCACGAGGTGGAAATGCTGACACTGTTACTATTAAACGCAACCAGGCAGCATTTGCCACCAGGTTTATGACGTTACTTGGATGAGTACACATACAGAGATGGAATACTGGTGAGAAACGCACAGGAAAAAATGAAAAAAAAAATGGAGATTAAGAATCAAGCTCTTGGAAATAAGTTCCATGACATAATGAAATCAGGCTACATGTAAAAATGGAAGAATTTGTTACTTGCTGCTTTATTAATTTTTTATCCTTTGTTTTGTTACCCTGACTTCCAGATAATCTCGGGAGATTATTTTAATTGACACAGATGTCCAGAAAGTACTAACTATTCATGAAGTGAAGACTCATTACTCAAATTATCATCTTATTTTCATTAATTTACTCCTAAGTTTTTATATATCTATATATACCTTTAAATATTTAGGTGGCATCGCCCTGTTTGATAGCAGAACAATTTCAAGAAAAATTCTGACCGTCATTTCTGATCAAACTGACTGAGACAATTTATTTATTTAAAGTGCAATTACCATGTCAATAGATTCCGCAGTCTCTGCTTACACAGGATGGCTTGTATAACCAAAATATCTAGCCTCAGTTATTCTTGGGACTGTTTTGCCTGCAAGAATTTACATCTAGCCTTAATAATTTTTGAATAAAGTAATTATAACCTCTAATTTAATTTACTAGACTCAAAACTATTTTACTTCATTTTAAAGGAATAAAGTACTGTAGTTTGACTTGAACACAATTTCAATTCATTTATAAAGTGTTTTACGCACTAAATGAAACTTGGCTTTTAATGGGATCTTATATGTTATCTTAGTAGCTCTATAATTTTTTATTAGTGCTTTAAAGTACTCACACTCCTTCCCGTCGGCAGCACATGATATAAGCAAGTATTAGAAAAAGGACCAATGCTACTGCCGAGGGCACAGCCAGTGTAATTAGGAAATCCGTGTAATAGTCTCTGCTTTTCAAAGAATCGGAAGGGGGTTTGTATTCTCCACCATCAGGTAAGATCCCTTCTCCACGAATCACTTCGTGATAGGTGGACACTTGCTTTGTTTTATCAACCTGACACAAAAGAAGACAATTACACATCAAATTAATAGTTGCAAACATTATGAGAGTTTAAGATCTAGACATATCAAGACAGTCTTTGACTAATTTCTAAAAAGCAATCTTTTCCAATTACTTTATCACCTTGAACTTGTAATTATTTATGGAAACTAGGAAGAAGTAATGCATAAAAGTAATAAATTAAAGGGTGCATACTGGCCTACTTTCTAGGTCCTTCCCACGACATATATACATACATAAGTGTATACAAATATAACAAATACGTGTGCATGTGTAGGTGTGTGTGTGTACAGTTGTTCTTTTTCAGTTTACTTCCTCCAAAGCAGAAGTCCTTCACACCACTCTGTATATTTCTTGTTTCCTAGTGACAAATCTCTAGTGCAGATGTTACAAACTGTGAACTGGCTGAGTTCACAGCCAGTTCATACTCACAGTATGTGAGTATGGTTTCTAAGGTTAGTAAAAGAGAAAAAAAAAAGAGAGAGAGAGACAATTTCTACGGGACTACAACCTTGATCTTTCTGCCATCCAGCTGACAGAAGTAGTTTTTAGGAAAGATAGTTTAAGGAACAGGTAACCCATCCAATGCTACAGTTTCAATAAATTCTATTCCAAGTTCAAAAAATGTACAACAGTTGGACTATATTAATTTACCTCCACAGTAATTGAACTGCTTTCACTATGTTGCATTTAATTATGCTAAGGTTTTTACTGAAGGGCACTACAAAAATAGCCATGTGAAACTTGTTAATACATTTGCTCGCGGCTTAAAAGAATGTTGGGGAGCAGCCGCAAGGCACAGGGATATTAGCTCGGTGCTTTGTGACAGCCTGGAAGGGTGGGATGGGGAGAGTGGGAGGGAGGGAGACGCAAGAGGGAAGACATATGGGAACATATGTATATGTATAGCTGATTCACTTTGTTGTAAAGCAGAAACTAACACACCATTGTAAAGCAATTATACCCCAATAAAGATGTTTAAAAAAAAAAAAAAAAAAAAAAAAAAAAAGAATGTTGGGGAGAATTATCTGTGGCATTTCTCAGTATCCTCTCCCATAAAACTCCACTGGAAGAATTTTGTTAATGATACAGTGCTAGTAAAAACTTTATCTTCTGCCAAGGAATTGATGCTCTGCCTCCTTTAAGAATGAGAACCAAATAACAGATGAATTTCCTCATTTAATCTGGGACAAACTTGACCTTAGGCTTATGTTTTGGTCATAATTTAGGTCCTGATTTTCCAGTTCTTTTATATTTTATATATTATGTTTATTGTCTGACCCTTTAATTTAAACCTCCTGAAATCTTCTGTGGTAAGATGTGACCTATAAATAAATACAAGTAAAAGAAAAAACCGAAAATTCCCAACCTTTCTCTTATGAAGTCTTACCACAGAAGTTAAAATCTTCAAAGCAGAAGGCATTTTTAAACCTTTAGAAATTAGATAATTTTCCTAAACATGAACACTGTACGGCACAAGCACAAATAAAATGGTGTTGCCAGGGCCCGCTGTCTACTGGCTCTGGTGAGAGGCATCTATTTAAGTTATGACTGCAGCCACTCAGTCTTTAGCACCCTTGTACGGTTAGCCTGACGACTGAAATATTGAGCTTTGTAAATAATACACATAAACCACAGCATCTGAATGATTTTACTTGATTTGAGAAGACAGGGAAAGAGCATTATTTTCCTAAGACACAGCGACATGGAAAGAGGAGCCTGGGGCCAAGGGCCACAGGTGCTAAGTGCCAGTGTGAGCAGTGTGTTCTCCCATCCTGGATCTGGGAAAAGTGCCTGCCGCTGGTCCTCTAAGACATGAAGTGACAGTTGTGTTTATGTGTTGATATTTGTTCAAATGTCAACTTTAAACTTAGACCTAATTCACTCACCACCAATCATCAAGAGTTGAGAGAAGTTAAATCTAAAGGTCGCTAAAGAAGTGAAACAACTTTCCTATCTTCCAGAAAGGAGGATCAAAAAATTTAATATAAATTATATATAAAATATCATATATACCTTTCACATACAGGAAATCTTACCCATATGTTCCTAAGTCTTTGAGCATGCTAATAAAAAAGTGATTTAGAAAGAAATACTTAATATTTACGGGGCTGGGGGTAAGAGTCTAACTTTCCTCTGCTTTTTCTTTTATTCCTTGGTCTCTCCCTACAATCTGCGTTTCTAGGACATTGAATCATAGCACAATATTGCTTTATTTCAGATTTGTGATTGTATTCTGGTCTCCCCTTCCCAAGTGGGACAGTGGCAGCATATCTGAGGCTTCCTGCACGTGTCACACTGACTCCAAAATCTGTCTTGACTTTAGCAGCCACCTGGATGTCCAGGGGGAACACTTGGACCACCTGCCAAGCTAATCTGGCCCCCACAACTAATCAAGAGTAGACTGAGTACAAAAGTGGAGGTACTATTTCTTAAATGGATGCACTTTCAACGGACTTGCCAAATCCTTAAAGTCAAGGGAAGTCAACGACAGTTAACAAAGTAAACCCAGGATTTGTTCCTAAAAGCAGTTAAGGTTTTAGTCAAATGCTATCTCCAGCCACATCACTTCTAATTACATTTGCAAAAACAAAATAAAAACTCACCAACGAAATTTTGCACCAGTCGATGTAAAATTGAGTACGAAATTTTTTATCACACGTTATTACAGGCTCCATTTCTTGACTGCATCTCAATTGATTCTGAGGATTTTCAACTTCTCGTAAACAAGAAGAAAATGGAACGTCGGCACCAACCATGACATAAACGCTGCAAAAATGTGAAACACTCAGGTTATCCTTTAAGAAAATTGGAAACACTGAAAAACAATCTACCCTGAAAGCAGGATTTATCCTTTTGAATTGAGGGATTATCTACAATCATCCCTAAGGTAGGGGCCTGGGCTTTAAAAGCAGTGATTCATGTAGGGGCTTCTTTTCATTCTTTCCTTTATTCAACCAATATTTACTGGGTGCTTTGGTGTACGAGACACTCTCTTGATTCCCTGTTAATTTCTAAAAATTTTTTCACCCTATTTAATTCAAAATAATCATGTATCATATTTCAATTACAATATTTGGTAGACTACATTCAAAAATATTCTTAAATTGTTTAGAAAATAATATTATCACTAAAGTAATTATCAGTAATAAATCTTCATCTGATTTCATTTTTAATAAGATTGTGATATTACATCCTGGAGGTGTGGAGCTGTAGGCAGACTTCTCCATTCTACCTAAGAGTTTTATCCATCAGCTTTCCTACTGCAGAGACCCCTACTGTTAGGTTCCTCATTATAAGGTCCTTCAATCTTTAAGAAGCTAATATAAAAGAAAAACTATAGTTTGGTAAATACAAATTAGGCAAACAAAATGTATTTTCTTGATGTGTATCTTGGCAACTAGGGGAAAAGAACTCTATTCAATTTGCCAGTAAGAGTTTCACAATAAAAGCAAAGATAGTGATAATAGCATTTAAATAATCTTGGAGCAGCTTAAGAGGGTAGGAATTTCATAGGTTTTTTCCGAAAGAAAAGGGAAAACCAGGAAATTACTCTAAATAAATATTATTTCTTTTCCTATTGACAATGCTATAACTACTTACAAAATGGAATAAACCCATCAAAATTCCAGCTGTCTTCTTTGCAGAAATTGACAAACTGATCTTAAAACTCATATGGAAATTCAAGGGACCCACCCACACACAAAATTCTTGAAAAAGAAAAACAAAGTTGGAAGACTCACAATTACCAACTTCAAAACTTACTATAAAGCAATAGTAATGAAGACAGGGTGGTACTATCGTTAAGGCTTGGCATGTAGATCAGTGGAATAGAATTCAGAGTCCAAAAATAAAATCTTTAGTAAACTGATTTTGTCACAGGTGCCAAGACAATTCAATGGGGGAAAGAATAGTCTTTATAACAAATGGTACCAGAACAACTGGATATCCACATGCAAAAAAAAGAAGGTGGACCCCCATCTCACACCATATAAAAATTTACTCAAAAAAAATCAAAGACTTAAATGTGAGAGCTAAAACTATTAAACTCTGAGAAGAAAGCAGACACAAATTTTAACGACCTTGAATTAAGCAACAGTTTCTTAGATGTGACACCAAAAGTTCCAGCAATAACAGGAAAAAATAGATAAATGGGATTCTATCAAATTTTAAAACTTTGTGCTTCAAAGGACATCATCAAGAAAGTGAAAAGGCAACCCACAGAACAAAAGAAAATCTTTACAAGTCATATGTCTAATAAGGGACTTATACCTATAACATATGAAAGCCTCTAACAAGTCCATAACAAAGAGACAAATAATCCAATTTCAGAATGACAAAGGATCTGAACTGATATTTCTCCAAAGAAGATATACAAATGTCCAATAAGTGCGTGAAAAGATGCTCAACATCATTAGCCATCAGCAAAATAGAAATCAAAACCACAATGCGATACCACTTCACACCCATTAGAATGGCTACAATGAAAAAGACAGACAGTAGGAAGTGCTAGCGAGGATGGGGAGAAACTGGAACTCTCCTACTCTGCTGGTGGGAATGGAAAACGGTGCAAGTGCTTGGAAGACAGCCTCACAGTTCAAGAGGTTAAATATAGAGTTACCATATATCTCAGCAATTCCACTCCTAAGTATATACCCTAAGAGAAACTTAAATATATGCCTACCAAAAAGCTTGTACATAAATGTTCACAGCAACATTCTTCTTAATAGTCAAAAAGTGGAAACAATCCAAATGCTCATCAACTAATGAATGGATACAAAGTAAAATATCCATACTTTACCCAGCCATAAAATGGAATGAAGTACTGTACATGAAACAACATGGATGAACCTTGAAAACAATATGCTAAGTGACAGAAGTTGGTCACAAAAGACCACATATTGTATGACTCCACTGATATGAAATGTCCAGAATATGCAAATTTATAGACAGCAAGTAAATAAATTGTGGTTGCCTAGGGCTGGGGATTGTGGTGGTGGTGACTGTTAATGGGTGTGAGAAGGGAGTGTTGGGAGGATAAAAATGCTCTAAAATTGACTGTGGTAATGACTGTACAACTTTGTCAATAAACTAAATCCACTGAGTTATATATACTTTAAATAGGTGAATTGTATAGTATGTAAAGTATATCTCAATAAAAAAGCTGTTTTTTTTAAAAAAATGAAATAAAAGCATGGCACAAAAATTCAAACGTATGTAAGTATGAAGTCACACCCTTAATTGACAACTGTGCCCCAGAGTACCATTACACAGATTCATTTGGTTGCTCTTTATGTGAATTTTATATTTGGACTTAATTTGAAAGACTTTTTAAAAACTATGGTGTCTTTGGGAGACAAATAGTATATAATGGATTGAAATTTAAAATCAAGTTAAACATTTATAAGTTCAGATAAAGTAGATATAAGAAACCACTGGTGGGGCTTCCCTGGTGGCACAAGAGTTGAAAGTCTGCCTGCTGATGCAGGGGACACAGGTTCGTGCCCTGGTCCGGGAGGATCCCACATGCCGCGGAGCGGCTAGGCCCGTGAGCCATGGCCGCTGAGCCTGCGCATCCGGAGCCTGTGCTCCGCAATGGCAGAGGCCACAACAGTGATAGGCCTGCGTACTGCAAAAAAAAAAAAAAAAAAACCACTGGTAAAGAATTTTGATGATTAGTGAATAGAAACACATTCCATTTACAGGAATATTACTCAGCCATAAAAAAGAACAAAATAGGGCTTCCCTGGTGGCGCAAGTGGTTGAGAGTCCGCCTGCCGATGCAGGGGACAAGGATTCGTGCCCTGGTCCGGGAAGATTCCACATGCCGCGGAGCGGTTAGGCCCGTGAGCCATGGCCGCTGAGCCTGCGCGTCTGGAGCCTGTGCTCCGCAACGGGAGAGGCCACAACAGTGAGAGGCCTGCATACCACAAAAAAAAAAAAAAAAAAAAAAGAACAAAATAATGCTATTTGCAGCAACATGGATGGACCTAGAGATTGTCATACTGAGTGAAGTCAGTCATGCAGAGAAAGACAAATATCATATGCTATCATTTATATGTGGAATCTAAAAAAATGGTACAAATGAATTTACTTACAAAACAGAAAAAGAGTCACAGATGTAGAATATAAGCTTATGGTTACCAAGGGGGAAAGGGGATGGGGTGGGGGGAAGGGATAAACTGGGAGATTGGTATTGACATATATACACTAGTATATAAAAAATAGATAACTAATAAGGGCCTACTGTATAGCGCAGGGAAATCTACTCAATACTCTGTAATGACCTATGTGGGAAACGAATCTAAAAAAGAGTGGATATATGTCTATGTATAACTGATTCACTTTGCTGTACAGCAGAAACTAACACAACATTGTAAATCAACTACACTACAATAAAAATTTAAAAAAAAGAAATATATTCCATTTACAACAATTTGTTAACTTTTAAACTTCATATAAAGCCAATTTCTATCCTCTTATTAACTGCTTAGCAAAGACCATATTTTTCCTTGATAACTGTGAAATATATTTGTAAATACAGAAATAAAATAACTATTTTAAAAACCATTAGAAGTTCTCTTGCTTTTACATAACATTGATTTGCATTTATAATTAGTAAGATTTTAAATTAATTCACTTCAAGATAACATAAATAGGCATAAGCATACGTTTTGGGTGCTTTGAAATGTTTTATTTTTTTCCTCAAATTATAAAAGCAATATAAAAACATTACATAAAACGTGGGATATAAAAACAATTAACTTCTATTACCAAGATCACGATTTTCATTTTCCAATGTACCTTGCAGAATACTTTTCAAGTGCATATATTTTAGCCTAATTGCAATCAATCTCTAAAATATAATTTTGTATCCTGCTTTTTCACTTAATGTGTCCTAAGCATTTACCATATTGTACAGTCTTTGTAATTATATTTTTATAGAAGTATAATTTTTAAGTGTACATGATTTATTCAGTAATTATTTCAGAGTTGGACACGTAAGTTGCTTCTCATTTTTTGATGTTATAAATAATATTGTAAAGACTATCTCTGTGCATATTCTTTAATGTTACTATCTTAAAAGAGATGCCCAGAAGTGGAAACATTTTTATGACAGTTGACACATACTGCCAAACTACTTTCTTCTCTACTTGGATGATCCAGAAGCTTCACAAACTTAATATGTTCCGAACTGAGCTCATCATCACCCCACCCCACCTCCACCTGTTGCTCCTTCCATCATCTTCTCTCTTGGTGATTGGCATGGCCAGATGCTCAAGCACCATCATCTTTGACGCCTGTCCTTTTCCCTACATATTCAATCTATCATCAGTCTCTGACATTTACCCTGAAAGAACTCTCACACACACCTGTCCACTTTGTTCCATCCCACTGCTACCACCCCAGTTCTAGTCACTGTCACTTTCCACAGGGAGTGAAGCCGACAGCCCCTTGATTGTCCTCCTTGAACCCAGTCTCTCTCACTGTTCTCAGGGAGCCTATCTGCAGAATGAATGATATCAGTTTACAAACAGAAGCAACTGTATATTTCAAAGTTGCTAAGAGAGTAGTTCTTAAAAGTTCTCATCACAAGAAAAAAAAATTGTATCTATGTGAGGTGATGGATGTTAACTAAAGTTATTGTGGTGATCATTTTGCAATATATACTTATATCAAATCTTGATGCTGTACACCTTAAACTTATCCAATGTTATACCGTCAATTATATCACAATAACACTGGAAAAATAAATAAGTTAATAAATAAAATGCAAACACACTACTCAAGAGAAGCAGATATTGGATTTGCCTTGTAAGTCAAAAAAACATGTATTTATTGCTTCTTTTATAGAGCCAGTACGTTTCAACATGTTGGCTTTTTTTTTTTTTTTTTTTTTGTGGTACGCGGGCCTCTCACTGTTGTGGCCTCTCCCGTTGCGGAGCACAGGCTCCGGACGCGCAGGCTCAATGGCCATGGCTCAGGGGCCCAGCCACTCCACGGCATGTGGGATCTTCCCGGACCGGGGCACGAACCCGTGTCCCCTGCATCGGCAGGCAGACTCTCAACCACTGCGCCACCAGGGAAGCCCAACATGTTGGCTTTTTAAAAAAAATAATTTTGTACGAGGCCATGTATAACAATTATAATTCTATGCTATACGTGCTAAAATACATCTTTCCTAATCTGCTGTTTTCCCAGATCTTTGACATGCAGCTTGTTTTGATTTGCAGCTATTTTGATAGGCTAGCCTTTTGATAGGCAGAAATTTTAAATTTTTATGAAGTGAAAGGAGGATGATTTTTACCTTCATGACCATAGCCATATGTTTTCAAACTTTCAAATATATGTAAACAGATGGGATGGGAGCATATTATCAAGTTCAAGGCTCTCAAGCAATGTTAACAAAACATGGTGACTCACAATCTTAGGCACTGGGTACTCTGAATAAAATTTGTTCCTTACGAAGGATTTTTTCTTCCAATTTGAACAACTCAATTTCCCTTGAGGTAAAAAGCATTCACTGAGTCCTTCACACATACAATGTGGAGAACCGCGTTACAGGTAAAAAATTTAAGTCAGGGGCTTCCCTGGTGGCGCACTGGTTATGTATCCGCCTGCCAATGCAGGGGACACGGGTTTGAGCCCTGGTCCGGGAAGATCCCATCCCACATGCTACGGAGCAACTAAGCCCGTGCGCCACAACTACTGAGCCTGCGCTCCAGAGCCCGCAAGCCACAACTACTGAAGCCTGCGTGCCTAGAGCACGTGCTCCCAAGAGAAGCCACAGCAATGAGAAGCCCACGCACCACAACGAAGAGGAGCCCCCGCTCGCCGCAACTAGAGAAAGCCTGCGCATAGCAAAGAAGACCCAACACAGCCAAAAATAAAAATAAATAAAATAAATTTATTAAAAAAAATTAAGTCAAAACTCTGGTTTTTGTCAGCAACAGCCAGATAAACAGATCCACTGATTGTATTTTTTTACCTAATTGTCCAAGTAATGAATGTATTTTATTCCTTATTTTATGTATATAGGAGACAAGGGACAGTTTAGAGAAGAAAGTGTCCGCATATGCTACATGTTGCCTGGGAACTCTTGAGCTCTTGAAAGAAAATGCATCATGATTCCTGCCTCTCTGCTCCACCCCACTTCTTTGTTCTGTGCATATCAGTCAATCAAAAAATAAGATGAAAAATAAAGAAGAAATAAAACTAAATAAAGAATCTAATTCAGAATAAGAAATAAAACAAAGAATAAGGTCACTTCTGGACTCTAGTTCTACTGCTTGTTACTCATCTTTACTGGAGAAGGGATGAATTATCTTAACAAAAGAGGGAACTGGCACACAAGGCTCAGACCTTTCTGGAGTTTTTTGTGGGAGGATTTTCCTGCTTGCAGAAAGGAGGCATTTAGGTTTGGTCTATTCTTTCAGCCATGTGGTAGGGCTTAGCAGGCCTACTTGCTAAAATGAAAATTTTAATACAAACCATTTTCTTCAAACGTCCCTAGTGCTTCAAGATAAAAACCCAAACAATTCTTCCAGGTGTACAAGGCCTTACATGGTCTGGTCTTTGCCTCTTTGGTCATTATCATTTCTGGATCCCTGTCCCCCATTTCCACACAAAGTAGGTTTCCAAATTGACCAGGCTTCCTCCTACCTAATGGATTTTGCCCAAGCTGTTCCTCTGCCTAGACTCTCGCTTTCTCATTTTTTGAGCTGGCTAATTTGTACTCATATTTTAAACTCAGATCAGGTTTCATCTCCTCTATGAACGCTTTGACATGGACCAGAAGTGGGAGAGGAGCTGTCTCTGTGAATACCTCAACTGTGATAGGTACAACACTGCTTTCTAATTATCTGATTACTTGCCTGGTCCCTAATAGATGTGAGCATAGACTGCATTCTTTAAAATCACTGTACCCTAGAGACTAATACATTATTCCCCCATAAAAAATACTTAATAACTGCTAAACTATGAAAGAAAAAAAGTGAATCTATGCCTAGAACTTAGAACAGATATTAAAGAAATATAGTTATAGACATATAGTTGCATTGACTTTTAAAATTTATTTATTTTTATACTTATAAAAATCGACTAATATAGGCTTCCAATTTTTACTTTATTAAGCCTTTTTTAAAAAAATTCCAATCTCATATCACCATCATTCCCTAAAAGAAAGAATAGTTGTATCAAAAACACAGGAGGCACGTTGTTTAAGAATTAAAGACTGGGTTTCCCTGGTGGTGCAGTGGTTGAGAGTCCGTCTGCCAATGCAGGGGACATGGGTTCGTGCTCCAGTCCGGGAAGACCCCACATGTCGCGGAGCGGCTGGGCCCGTGAGCCATGGCCGCTGAGCCTGCGCGTCCGGAGCCTGTGCTCCGCAACGGGAGAGGCCACGACAGTGACAGGCTCGCGTACCGCTAAAAAAAAAGAATTAAAGACTATCTTGTAAATCACCAAACATGGGGACAGATTCAGCAGAGCACTACAGACTGGCCTAGGACCATGACCTCACATCACAGCGGTCTTTGGCAGCCTTTGACTTACATTCTCTTCTTCAAGTGTAACTTCTCCCTGAGCCCTTTACAGGGCAAAACACAGACAATTAATTAGAGGGAGTACTTTGTGAGATTGTCTGGAGAATAAACTAGGATCCTCTGTTGTTGATTGAGGATAGATCCACAGGCTTTGGTAACCAGAGGAAACAGTGGTAGCTTTGACAATCTCTTATGAAAAGTGAGTATATTCTTTAATCCTCACACCCCGTCATTCCCTTCCTAACCACCATTTACACCGCATCACTCACCCTGAGTTGGCAGCTCTGCCATGCCCAGAATGAAACATGAACCTGCTCCTCTTTCCACCAGCTTTATCCCAGGCTAAATGCATCCATGAGTCCTTAGCCTCCGGCTCAGTGTCAAGAGCAAAGCAGCCCCGAGACCACACCCAGAGAGAGCACAGTTGCCCTGAGGTTTTGGGTCTGGAAAGTGAAAGGGAATCTTTTCAGGAGGTTTAGGGTTCCTTTGCAGGAGCTTACTCACTTTGAAGGAAATCTTTATAATTGTTTTCTGTTAGATTTAGAAGGAGTTTAAAGGCTGTCAGTAAGGTCGGCAGAGATGAAAAAAATGCACATCAAGAAGGATGAGGGGGCTTCCCTGGTGGCACAGTGGTTGAGAGTCTGCCTGCCGATGCTGGGGACACGGGTTCGTGCCCCGGTCTGGGAGGATCCCACATACCGCGGAGCGGCTGAGCCTGCGCGTCCGGAGCCTGTGCTCCGCAACAGTGAGAGGCCCGCGTACCGCGGAAAAAAAAAAAAAAAAAAAAAAAAAAGAAGGATGGGGTGCGGGGATGCTGTAGAGGGGGTTCTTGACGACTGACACTTAAGGGCACTCTGGGCCGTGGAAGGGCTGTTGGTTTACTCTGAGGGTCTACTACTGAGAGCTCCTCTTTGTCTTCTGCTGTTGGTTTGAGTAACATGGAAAAGTTTGCAGTTAGTAAATTGTGGCTGCCGTGTGTAATAGGAAATACTTTCGAGGAGTTTTTTCTTTTTTTAATCAGAGACTGAGACTTATGCAAAATATTAAGCAGAACACGGTTATTAGGTGTTTAATTAACACTTCTAAATATATTTTTAAATAAAATTTTAGAAAATAAAGGGATGCAATTCCTTTGCATCTCTGATCCCACCCTCAATCTTTTCAATTTTTTTTTTTTTTTTTTTTTTTTCAGTACGCAGGCCTCTCACTGTTGTGGCTTTTCCCGCTGCGGAGCACAGGCTCTGGATGCGCAGGCTCAGCGGCCATGGGTCACGGGCCCAGCCGCTCCGCGGCATGTGGGATCTTCCCGGACCAGGGCACGAACCCGTGTCCCCTGCATCGGCAGGCAGACTCTCAACCACTGCGCCACCAGGGAAGCCCTCAATATTTCATTTTTAAAGAGATTTATAGTCCATGTTATTTTCAAAACAAAGTACAGAGGCAAAAAGTTTTGTAAGTGAATCAAGAATCATGATATACACCATTAAAAAGAAAGGAAAGCACAAGAGATGAGTAAAGCACTGGATTTATTTCTAAATTGAAGGCAACAGCGTAAAAAAAAAAAACCCTATTTTTGTTACCTTGACATTATGTAACAACCAAAGAAAATATGCAAAATCATTCCCAGGGGCAAATTTTTCTCCTGCAATTATACTCCAGTAGGATCTTATTTCATTGGTGCACATATAGGGACACTGGAGTAACAGAGTTGGCACTGGGTATAATTTATAGAAAATCTATTTTAAAAGACTTATTATATGAATACTCTGTAAAGGTTGCGGCTTAACATTAAATTAAAACTCATGGAAAGCATTTCAAGTTGGGAAAGGATCTGAGACAACAGGGTCCAAATAAATGCCACGGGACTGACAGCACATGCCTCCCGCTAGCAGGTGTTGGGGGTCAGTCAGCTAATGACTGAATTCTCCAACAAGTACTTGTAGGACAAAAAATTCTGTTCTTAATTTAGAGTCACATGCTCAGGCCCAGCCTAGACTCAAAGATCCGGAATCTCTAGGGGGAATCAGAGGCCAGGAACCTAGGTATATTCTTCATAAAGCTCTACTGGCAATTCTCAGGCTAGACATAGCTGTGCAGCCCTGTTTTAGGTCAGAGTTTGGTTTAGAGAGCTGTTAGTTCAATTTAGCCCAGTTGTTTCTTAAAGTGCCTCTACAGGTGGGGTCTACACTACTGGTTAGAGAAGCGGTGAGCCCAGAAGAAAGCACAACTATGGAAAACTCTACCAATACCTGGTTTTCATGTTGTTTCCTCCAACATCTTTGGTCATTGTTTTAACAATCACTGTGGAACACATTACCTTAAAAACCTGTTGAAAAGATTCCACATTTGGAGAATGTCTTCAGGGGAGATACCCCTGTTCATCTCCTTTTATGGTCCTCCTTCAATTACTCATTGGGAAAGAGATCCATGTTGTACCTCTCAAGTAAAATTTTAAGCTCCAGAATTATGTTTTCATAGAGAAAGCCAACCAGCAGATGATAGGCAAGCGATAAAGCAACTATTTTCCTCCAAGCACTTCTATGTGTGCTTGACTGACTTCAAAATCCATTATTGTACCATACAAGGTACAATTTAATTCTGAAATTTGTAACTTGGACTTTGCAGCTCATTGCTTATCCTTTATCCCCCTTCGGACTACTCGCTCATACCTCATCTATTGTGATCTTTTCCCTCATCTCCAACAAAGTTCTCCTTTAAAGTTTCCCTTAAATTTGATTCTTATTAACCCAGATATTCCAGTTAATTCCAGATATCATCTGTATAAATGTTACCAAGGATATGGATAAAGGAGGAGTTGGAAAAGGACATGCTACATAAAATGTGATTTATTCCGTATCTCGCATATTTATAGGATTGGTTTTTAAAAAGGCAAATCTGCCTCAACTTACGGAACAGAAATTAAACAGCAAAATTTCATTTGACATTGAGATTCGATCTGTCAATGTACCCAGGCATAAGGAGTGCTTCATAACCTCTATAAGAATGTAAGTCATACTCTGAATCTGTAAGGCTTGAGAATAGACAAGTCCCTTTCAAATGCATTGTCTCCTTTAATCATTACAACAACCCTGAGGGAGAGAGTATAGTCCCCATTGGAGCAGATGAGGAAGTTGAAGCCCAGAGGAGTGCAGCAGTTTGCCCAGTGTCACCCAGCTTGTGAGTGACAAGGCCAGGCTTTAGGAATGGGTTTCAAATCCACCCCAGCCATCAATCACCACCACATGGTGGAAAGAATGTTAAAGGCGAAGAAATAGTTTCCTAGAATAAAGTTACAGCAGTCTGTACATCCTTCTGCAGCTGATAACTGGGGCATCAACTTCCTTTGAAATTCAGGACCCTAAATAAACAGCTTCTCTATGGAAGGTACAAAAGACTTAGTGCTGTAATTTATGATGTGGATCCTCATCTGTGATTAGATTTCACAGGACCTGGAACATCAGCTATAAAATCTCTTTGTCAATACAGAAAATTGCTAGTTTTTTCATATCTTTACAATAACTATTTCTTATTAAAAAGAAAAATGCAATAGGCCATCTTCCATCTATAATAAGTTTGATAAGATCACCATATTTAAAAATCCATACTTAAGGTAAGTCTGCTTACCCCTCCTTCATGTCATTGATGGGAAGCGGAACCCTGCCGCCCCTGTCTAGAGCTGACGTGATGTTTATGGCGTTCAGACGCTCTGGCTGCCACACATTTTTCACGGCCCCAAGAAAGTCTCCGAGAACCTCGCTGGCCAACATTTCTTCTACGTTCATATTTTTAATGAAGAATTCTGCTTGATACGGTAACGGGAAGTCTAATTTTGGTGAAGAAGGGTATGCATATCTTTAATGAAGTAGTCTTTTGAAAGGGAAACAAAGAACCATTTGAGATTTGTTGATTTCTGTCACAATCCTGGCTTCTGGGAACGATATTATTACTGACTTTAAAGGCTTTCTATATAACAGAGGATATATCTAAAAACACGATGTACATTAGACCCAGAACTTTATCTACAATGCAGTCAAATCTAAGGGACAGCAGAGCAATTCACAATTAGAGAAAAAAAATAAAAAGGACAAGAAAAAAAATGTCAAATCTCAAATCTGTCGCTAACTTGCCAGCGACCTGCCGGCCTCCTTGTCTTGTCAATGTACTCAGGTAGAAGCATTTCCAGAACTTAGAAAAGTATTTTGTACCTGTAGTGTTTTCAAGCTGACAGATCTTCAAATACATTGTTTAATTTAATCGTTACAATCCTAGGTAGTGCTATTTCCCATTTGAACAAAGGAGGGGCTGAACACAGCACCATCCTTTCTAAATAGAGAAGACATGGCAAAATATCTATACTTGCTTGTGGGTTGCTTATATATGATATGGAAAGCCATATTTTTAATTTGCAGTGTTACTGATCTTTTTAGAGCATGCTAAAACATCACATTTTACTAAAATAAATATTGACTGTATTTTCAACAAGAACTTTGAAATCATAGCTATTTCATTTTTTGGATCACTCCATAATTAAATATTCTAGAGAAATAATATTTTAAATTTCTCATGAAATTCCATACCTCACATTGTTAGAGATTGAGTTCGCTTTTTCCCTCCCCAATGTCTCATCAGTGATTTCCCTCTAAAGATGCCAAAATGAATATTTTAAACCAACCCAATGTCCCATTCAGACTCTCAATATAAGAAACTTTAAATAAATATAATTTATTTCAGCTTCTCAAATGTTACTCTTCAATTACAAACTATCATTTCCTGTGTTCTGGTTGTTCTGTTAAGACAAAGGATAGCTTTCTTTTTGTTTAGTAATATTTCTGTAAGAATAAAGGCTACTTTTTTTTTTAATACTTACTACGAGGCAGGCCAAGCTAAGGGAAAGAGGTGAATTACCGTATTTAACTCTCACAAGCAGAAGGTAAACAGGTACTTGTATTTTTCTCCATAGGTTCAGAAAGGGAAGCTGATCTTTCGATCATTTGAATTTACCTCATATGATTTTCATCTAAGCTAAAAGAGACTGTATATATAAAGTGCTCAATGGAGCTCCCAATATAGAGTAAGAACTGAGAAAACGGTAAACTTTAGCAATTCTTACAATAATATGCACAAGTTAATTACTTGGATTCTGCACTTTACTTAAAAGGAAAAAAATACGTCTGGACTATACACGGATTTAAAGTCCCCAACAATAATTATATTAGGTATATCCTCTGACTTATTTCATTAAAACTCATGTACTATATGTTCTTATTTCTTATACTATTTTTATCTCATGTACTATTCCATTCTTATTTAATAAACTAAAACTAAAATTATACGACAAATAACTGAAACCTTGATGATTTCATTTATTATCAAGCCTCTTTAATATTAAAGGACATTTGATGCCAGAGATGAAATCAAGGAGATATTCTGGCTTTCGAGTTTTCAGGAGAGTTTTCTGGAGTGTGGTGTCTCTCCCTAAAGAATAAGTCTTTCAAAGCCCTAATCACAGAAGGCTCTTTACTCATCCCCTACCCTGTAATTTATTCTGCTTATGATTTTGTTAGATTTGTTTGATGTATAGCCCATCTGCAATCTTCTAAAATATGCTATGTTTATTCTCTTTTATGTAGATAAGTTTCCTGTTTTATACTGATACGTTTCCTGTTTTATACAGATAAACAGGAGCTTAATCATGCTACATTTTTCCCCATATTGAGAAACAGTCATGCAGAAAAATGTCATGAAGAACAGTTTCTTGGCAATAAATAATATTTATAAATAATACCAAGTATAGTTTTTGGGTATGCTAGAAGTCTATCATCTACTAATTTCATTCAGTGAAATTTTTCTAAAAAAGCGTGCAAAACTTTTTCCTTATTATCAGTGCTACTCCTTGGAGAACTGTTACTTGGCTTTCCCTAATCCATGTGACCCTCGGTGGCTCCTTTCTGAGACTTGCGGCCGCCACGCCCTCCGAGGCTCCAGGCTGTGCAGCTGCCTGCCGTCTACCCCGCCAAGTGCTGCTGCCAGGCCTCCCAGAGATGAGTCACAGTAGCTTTCTAACTTTGGGGAAATCCCGTGCCTGCTATATTTGGATATCACAGAGGCCAAGGGAACAGTAGCCAACAGATTGGTGGCAGGCCTCTGAGGCACTAAACCCAATTTAGAGAATCACTCTATGTACTCTCCTTGAGCTCCATGCTGTATGATTCTACATAACTAATTTCCCATTAGGTCTCCCGGAGCAGGAGACTGCTGGGCAGGGAGTTGCACCGAGCATGGTTATCCGGATATTCAACCCTTGTTACTTCTTTCCTAACCTTATCCGGGAGAAACGGCATGTGTACAGGCCATGCTCAAAGATGTACATCCTAGTGTCCACATGCATTCCATCGAGACAAGCAAGGAAAAATGCCTGCCATTTGGTGCACTGATTTTCAGAGTTTGAGCCACTGACCCTTATGTAAAAGGAGACTTTCAAAACCCACGTCCTCGTGCTCCCTCAACCCTGATTTAAATAAGTAGCCCCTAATGCCAACTTTTAATCCTTCAGTCATCTAACAGTCTTACATTAGTATCTGCTTGAACATGGGTCCTCACATGTGTACTATGTATTGAGTACATGTGTGTGGACCCATGTACTCTGTATTGACAGATGCCTGTGTACTCTGTATTGACAGGACTGAGACCAGACTTGAGAAGGAGGAGATTCAAAACTGGAGACCTGGCTATCTTTCAGTTTGTAGGGGCTCGCATACCGGACAAAGGGTTTTGAGCCCCTCTGAGAGCATAATAGTGAGGTTAGTGGTCCAAGCCCACTGCAATGGAAGTATATAACTAAACTGATGGATTCCCAAGGAGAAAGGGAACTTCGCAACCATTCTGCTCATTAAAGGTATTCCAAATTCTACAAGGACAGCTTGGACTGGATACAAGTATCCAATTACAATTGGAGTCAAGAATAAAAATCTCCTTGATCCAAACATGAATACCTTCCAAAAGCCCTTGGGAAGTAGAAAAGTGGGTAAAGAGTCTTCTGTCCAGGACAAAGGAACTGGTACTTGGACTTTCTTTTCATATATGAAGGTCATTTTAAATTTTAAACTAGCACATTTGTTGTCTGCAATTATTACAGCTAAAATGCCTGGGGAAAAAAACTCAGGCTAAGGGTTTCAAAAACTTCCAGCAATCTTCTCCCCAATTATGTACTGCATTATCAATTCTATCGAAATTGCTTTCTTTCATATACTGTAAAGGTAATTTTTAACTCAGCCTTTACTGAATTATTATGAATTCCGAATTAGTAGGCTCTGATAAAATGTGTTGTGTTTGCTTATTTGTTTTCAATCATACTAGTAAATAGAAGTAAGAATTTTCCTACCCAGGATGCACAACTGTTTTACTGTTTTGGGGGGAAAAATGCTGTATCAGTTCTTCTCCTGTCACCCTCATAAATGATATCTGGTATAGTATCCCATGATTTATAAACTTTAACCACAAAGTGTTTAGTGGTATGTATTTTTCCCATTGAATGCCAAAACAGGATCAGAATATTTGAGAGTGTAATTCTTGGAATCTCTCCTGTGTCCCTAACCTTCTAAATCCTTAGGCATCACTTACAATTCAAGCATGTGTAACAATAAATTGTTGCTGGACTCCAGATGCATGATTAGCTATTTAGAAAGGAGACTGTGACCCAAATTATGGTTTATTTCTGTCCATCAACAACTCTTTATCATCACATACAACCAAACTACCACCGATGATAGGTTTGAAAGTAAAATAATACCAATCATGCATTCTACGATCAGCCCTATGTCAAGCACGTTTTGAGACTTAAATGATGGCATCCTTACCTCAGACTTATGAAAGAAATAGTATTCTTAGTCTCACTTTACAGATGATTTAACCAAGGCCTGGAGAAAATAAGTGGCCTCTACATTTGGTTCCCTACCCTGAGGTTTTCAGCACCAAAACACATCGTGATATTTTATAATGAATTAAATATTGTTTAGTTTTCTACATTTTACTATTTCATTAGTTATAGTAGGTATGTGGTCCTTTAAAATCCTTAACTATGTTTTACATACATATAAAATATAATGAAATACTTCTTGCAAATAAGGAAACAATCAGCAACATATTTTTCCATACCTACCTTCTGCTGACATTATATTAATTATCAAATTATGCCTTGCAGTCTCAAAGGTACGCCTATTGTAGGCAGTTATCTATTAGAAAAAGAAAGTCATATTAAAGAAGTAAAATGTTATTTGGAAAACGAAATTCATTAAGGACAAAATGAAAACAAATTGTCGTTCTTTCCATTTTCATTATTTGTTTATATACTTACAAAATATTCCTTCTCTGGACAAGAATCCAGAGCTTTTAGCCATATTGTGGGAAAACAGATAATTAGGTATATTTAACATGCTAAAACGAGTTAAAATCAGAAAAACCCTTTTATAGAAGACTGTTAAGTGCCAGTAGCAGTGCAGATGCATCATTAGTAAATGGATTAACCATTACGAATTACTTACCAGAGCTGTTCTAAAATTTCAAAAAAGCCAAAACAATATATTGGTGTACTTTTAAATGGAGCTTAAGGATCATACCAGAAAGCACACTTTAAAACACGCACATCTCTGTGTTGTTTGCATTCGGTACTAAACTGCACACCAACCAGTCAAGAAATGTCACGAACCCTTTGGAAATCACATCTCACAATGGGAGTAGAGCAGTAAGGATCACAGTCTAAGAAGCTGATGGCAAATGCTCAAAAACACAAATCAATCCCTTCACAGAGTCAAATATTAGTAAATGTTTGCAGAGCCAATGAACTTACATCAAAGTCAATTCAGAAACAGCCACTGCAAACAACAAACAAAGCAAAGGCCAACAACAGGATATGGCTTCAAAAATCAAGGAATAATTAACTTTATAACAGATATTAAATCACTCAGACACAGGCCTGCAGTACCTCAAAAAAAACCCCAATGATTGTGTAAAAGTCTTAGCATCCCAGCACTAGCCTTCTGGCATAACTGCAGCTGTAGTTGACACTGAGACAAGAAAGACAAAACTGACACACACTGAAAAGAAATATCTTGCATATTTAAAAACAAGTATCAAAGATTTTAATAGCATCACATATGAGCTTTAAATAAAATACATTACACTCATCAGAAATATTATTTGAGAGAACAGTGAAAATCAGAAGTTTGGAATAAAGAATTCCAAACCTTTAACAATATTTCAAAGTACATACTCTGAAATGTGTCTTATTCCACAAAGATAAAAGCACTTATCTCTCCACAATCTGTCAAATTTCTTTTGGATTTAATGATTTCTTTGTTGCTCTCCATTGGGACACATGATCAATTAGGTTCACACTGAACACTAAAATTAAGAGTAGTCATTAAAATTAACAAGGCATTATTGTTCACAAGCAAATGAAGAAATGCAAAAACATTTGGGAATCCTCATGATTTTAAAAGTTTACCCTGCAAAAAATTTAATAATATTCTCAGTGGAAAAAAAATACTAGATACTATTTGTTATAATATCTCAAAGCTAATGCTAGAAAAAAAGATTAAACATTTTCAGATTAATGGCAATATTTTTCTGGCTAGCCTTCCCATAATTATCACAAATTTCATTATTGTAAATTTCATAAATTCTAATAAGTGTTTTTAAATCAGAGGCTACACAAGAGAGTGAAGAACCTTTCATGAATCCGGAGGAAGAATTTTATTACCTGAATTTATATTTAATGCTTAATTTTAACAGCTGTAACAGAATGCAATTCTTCTATGACTTCTAATGAGATATTTAAATACTGTAATATCCTCAGTCGAATTCTACTTATCATGATGATGTGAAGCCCTTCATAGCAAAGAGGCATGCATGTTTGTGCACTTTCTGATCCCCTATTTCTAAAATAGTGGTTGATCTATTTTAGATGCTTAATAAGTAGCTACTGAATAAATTAATTAGTGGATATATATGATTAAATATTAGTTTAAGATATGCAAAATCTTTTGACTATATTATTAAAATATTTTTAAACACTGAAAATGTTATTATATATGGATGTAGAAATGAGTTATTTACAGATAAATCAATACTGTGTTAGATGAAAGATATGCTAAGTTTTCATAAGCTTTTAAAAAAATTTAATTAATTAATTAATTAATTGGCTGCACTGGGTCTTTGTTGCTGTGCTTAGGCTTTCTCTAGTTGTGGCAAGCGGGGGCTACTCTTCGTTGCGGTGCGTGGGCTTCTCATTGCGGTGGCTTCTCTTGTTGTGGAGCACGGGCTCTAGGTGCATGGGCTTCAGTAGTTGTGGCCGTGGGCTCTAGAGCTTGGGCTCAGTAGTTGTGGTGCACGGGCTTAGTTGCTCCGCGGCATGTGGGATCTTCCTGGACCAGGGCTCGAACCCGTGTCCCCTGCACTGGCAGGCAGATTCTCAACCACTGTGCCATCAGGGAAGCCCTCATCATCTTTTTAGATATTATTTGATACATATTCATAACATTGTATGTTGGTAGTAAGGTATAATGCACTGCTGTGAATCCTGGTTCAACACGTGTTTCTCTCCTACCCTAGCCTCTTGCCTCTCTCCAACCAGAGTAAACATTTTGGATTTTGTGTTTATCATCCCATCCATTTTAAATATAGTTTTATTATCCATGCATGTATGCTTAAAATATATTGTCCATTTTTCTGGGTTTTGAGCGCCTATGAAAATAGTAAACTGTATGCAGTCTTCTGAGGTTTGTTTGGTTTTTTTCAACATTACGTTAAAAACATTCATTCATGTTGCCAGGCAAGCTTAAGTTCATTGCTGCTATAAATGTTCACTGTGCGAATACCCGACAATTTATCTATTCTCTTGCTGCTGGACTTCTGGATCTCAACTGGTTTGTGGGTTTCCAGTGTTTTCCTATACACACATTGCTCAGTGAACATGACTGTGCATGCCTTTGGGTGGACATTTGCAAGTGTTTCTTTTTTTTTCTTTTTCTTTTTTTTTGGCCATGCTGCGTGGCTTGCAGGATCCTAGTTCCCCGACCAGGGACTGAACCCAGGCCACAGCAGTGAAAGCACCAAGTCTTAACCACTGGACCGTAAGGGAATTCCCTGCAATTGTTTAAGTGCATATCTGGAAGTGGGACTGCTAGATCATAGTGTATAGTGATACTCAGCTACGTGAAATATTCCGTTTTCCAGCCCATATCCATTGCAATGACCTTTACTGAGGATAAAATTCTCACTGAGGTTCTAAACTGAATATTCCTCCTTACTGAGGAGAGTAAGTTTCTTTACTTAAATGGCATTGATGTCTCCTCTTTGGTGAAATGTCTGTTCATGTCTTTTTCTTATTGAAATTGTAGGAGTCCTTTTTATATTTTACATACTTATCATTAGTCAGCTATATATATTTAAAATATCATCTTCCAGCTTGTGGGTTGTCTTTCCTTTAATGTTTTCTTTTGATGAACAGAAGTTCACAAGTTTAATATGGTAAAATTTATCAATCTTTTCTCTTAAATAAAAAAATTTAGGTGTTATTTAAGATATCTTTCCCTCCCCCAAACTCAGAAAGATACTCCTCGACAGTTTTATATAATAGTTTAAATTTTTGCTAAATCCTTAATCTACCTAGACATGAGTTTTGTATTTCCTGTGAAGTAAGAATCTAATTTTATGTTTGCCATATGCTGAGCACCAGTCAATAAATTGACCTCCTTTTCCCTAATCTGTGATCTCTGGCAGCATCTCTTTAGACATACATCATTGTTCTTTATGTAGATGGACCTGTCTCTGGGCTCCCTATTTTATTCATTGGTTAATTTGTCTATCCCTGTATCAATACAAACTTATGATTGATTACTACATATTTACAATAAATCTTGCTATCTGGAAAGGAAAGAAATCTTTCCCCTTTTTATTCTTCTTTAAGCATGTCTTGATTTTGCTTTATTATCTTCTTTATAAATTTTAGAATTAGTTGCCAAGTTCCGTGAAATAACCTACTGAGATTTTTTTATTGGAACTGCATTGAATCTATAGATCAACTAGGGGGAAAATGATGCTTTCATGATTTTCAGTCCTCCTATCCCTGAATGAACTATCTTTTCATTTATATAGGCATTCTTTAATATCAACAAAGTTTTATCATTTTTCCCATACAGAACTTGCATACCTTCTGTTAGATTTATTCCAAGTACATTATAATATTGTTGCTACTAAAAAAAATGGTATCTTTTAAAAACATGTATTTTTCTCAGTACTTGTACTTAATGAATAAATATAACTAAATTTTTTATATTGATCCCATAGCTTACTGCTAGGCTTTCTGAAGATTTTAATAGCCTATAGACTCTTTATATCATTGACTATTCCATTTCTTCCTTTCAAATAGTTATAAATTCCTTTTTCTTTCTTTACTGCACTGGATAGGACTTCTAATATATTCTGTAATGGATGTGATACAGGGGGTCATTCTTGTTTTGTTCCTGAATTTAAATGGCATTCCTCTAGTGTTTTCCCATTAAAAAATGATGTTTGCTATTATTTTTGATAAATAACCTATTAGGTTAAGGAAGTTCACTTATATTCCTAGTTTGCTAAGAGTTATTTTTTTCTTATCAAGAATAGGTGTTGAATTTTATTAAATGCTTTCTCTGAATCTTCAAGGTGATTGTGTTTTTCTTTTTTAATCTAGCAAGGTGGTGACTTACATTTATATATTTCTTTTGTAACTTTACTGAGTATTTTAAAAATTATTTTGACAATAACTCCAAATAACTTTCTTTCTTACATCTACATATATTTCTATCTTATATCAACATTGCCTTAAGAAAGCAGATTTATAGATAGAAATCACTGAAATGTCATGTTAATACAAACTTCACTTCAAATGAAGAAACACCTTCTCTCAGCCAGCATGGAAGCTCATATCCAGAGTCCACGGCTGATTAAAACTTTGGAGAAAACCTCAAAGCATGTAATCTCCTGAGAATCTACAGAAATTCTACAAATTTTTGGTGGTAGAAAACATGCCACGCAGGACATATGCAAACTCCTGGCAATTCCACTAGCAGTTCCTATGCTGGTGCCCTGGTCACTACCAGTAAGCTTTTATGGAATTGAAGAGTTAAATTCCAGTTTAAGATCCTAGAGGCATCTAGGCATGAAACTATAGTAGGCCTCTCCTGCCGTTAATGACCATTATAATTCTGATTTTGTTAGATATAGTAAAGAGTGAAACACCTTTAGCTTTTACATCCATTCATGAAAAAAAAATTAATTCCCATTAAAAGTTTGATGTCATCATTGTTTTTGTTTCAACTTCTAATATCTTCCAGGTATGATATTAGGTACTGGTAAAAATCTGATTAATTATAGCACCATCATCACTCCCAAAGTAAAGGTCAAACATATCCGCATGGCTTACAGAGCCCTCAAAGATCTGCTCCTACCAACATCAACACCTCCGTTCCCATCATTTGCCCTCTGGAGTGCATCCTGTCCTCCAGTCACACTTGTAGTTCTCTAAGACTATGTGGTTATGTTTATGCCTCCAAGATTTTGATGTGCTGCATCTTCTGCCTAAAATAGCCTTCCTTCTACTTAGTGAATTTCTATTTACCCTCTTATAACTCTGCATCAAACAGCCCCTTCTTATTATAACAGTTACGTCAGTGCTGGCTAAGTTTGGGTTTCTATTCAGTGCTTCAACCCCTGAACTGTAAGACATGGCAGAGCACAGCTACTATTCATCCTTCTACCACCGACACCTATCATAATGTTCAGCACATGGTAGGGGCTCAAAAGACGTCTCCTTAATGACTGAATGAACATGAAATCTGAAATTAAAATTTGGAGAAAATAAGTGTTTTAAGTTTTTGTTCATTTTATTAAATAGAATTCACAGTAATTTATTTCTTTTAAATACCTTTTAATTTTTTTCACTAATTTAGACGACGCTTTTTTATATAAAAGCTGAAACAAAAAACTGTAGATGAACAGAAAGGAATGGTACATTTCCAAATGTTATCTAGTGTGTTTTCATGCATAAAATACTGAAAACCACTGCCATGTAATTTTAATCACAACATTTGAAACTCAAATTACAAAAAAATCAAGAATATAATTTTGCTCTTTCTAAGTAAATTACCTCAATGACTGTTGGTTTCCCCACATTTTCAGCCGTTGGAGACCCATATAGGACTCCATCACTGTATGGTGTCCTTTGGATATACCGAAGCCATCCAGGCCGGTCTGGGTAACCCATTAAATTTGTGTTAAATGTTATGGGATCATTACTAATCTCGCCTAGGTAAGAAACACAAAAGTAAGATATAAGACAGTTATTTTCACATGTTGCTTTGATTGTTTCAATAAAAATATGTCTAAAAATTTTTTTCTTAACATTTGTAGCAAATTAAATACACACCAAAATAAAATCCATCTGGGAATTTAGATTAGGGCCTCATGTAAGAAAAATATCCTTTTGGTTGTTTAGTTAGTCTAGAAATCTGATTCAACAAAGAAAGCATATTCATACAATTTGGGGGTAAATTTCCTTTTCTTTTTTGCGGGGAGGAGGTCACATAGCAGTGGAAAAGTTCTACCAATGAGACAACTATCTTTCAGGAAAATCCCCTAATCATGTTGATGCATTCATTCTTCTGAGAAACCTTCCTTTCATGAAACTCTGAGCACTATCAAACTCATCTTAAGGGATATCTCAAAATTATAAAAGTGTCATCAAAACAAAAATAATGTAATTTAAAAACAATGGAGGATGAGTTGAAAAAAATCCAAATCCAAGTCCAAAAGAACTGCAATAACATGACATTTATTAATAATAAATAATAATGGTGTCATTTTATTAGCATGTGCCTGGCCTCTACAGGCACTATTTCATCTGATTTTCAAACATACCAACGAAAGTAGTACGCTTATTAGCCCTAATTTTATTGATGAAATACGTAATTTTCCATGTTAATTCTTCATGGTCATATTAAGTGGTGAAACTAGAATTTTTTTTTTTTCTTCCAGTACACGGGCCTCTCACTGTTGTGGCCTCTCCCGTTGCGGAGCACAGGCTCCGGACACGCAGGCTCAGCGGTCATGGCTCACCGGCCCAGCCGCTCTGCGGCATGTGGGATCTTCCCGGATCGGGGCACGAACCCGTGTCCCCTGCATCGGCAGGCGGACTCTCAACCACTGCGCCACCAGGGAAGCCCCTGAAACTAGAATCTAATCTTGGCTGACTCCAGAAGTATGCTCTTAACTACATTTTCTTCTCCATTGTTGAAGCTGCTGCTCACAAGGTTTAGCTATATAGTTTTGCAAAAAGAGAATGCCCCTCACGAGAACACATTTTTTAAGTAATTGATGAAAAAAGACTGCCTTGTTTCTTGAATGCTGGTGAGAACATGCTTAACTATATTTTACGAGTGTTTTCAGGTATGCTATTCATCATATAATCCACAAAAATAATATTTATATTAATTCTAATGCTGGAATTTTCAGAAATTCATTTTTATTTGTTACTTAAGTAAGTCATAATAACAATGTATTTTCTCTTGCTATTCTTTCTATCTTCGTTAATTTGATGGCATTTGTGACAATCCAATATAACATAATTTAAACCAATAGTAAATTAAATAGGACTTCGTAACTGGTATTACTTTGAAGAAAAATTAATCTCCATCATACGATTATGAAGTTATATAAAATTATCTCATATTGTAAAAGTTTTTTTGAGAACTCTTTCTTAATACCATATTTCAATCTCTTCTACAACATATGTATAGTTTTCCAAAAATCAATGTACTCTGTAAGATTCTTAAGTCTTAATGTGTAAAATTGTAATTGTACATCTATAATTATTTCTCTGAGAATATAGGTAGATCATTTGTTAGAGGCACAAAACTCAAGACTAGGAAATCAGAAATACACTTTCTTTAAATTTCAAAAATGAGTTATTTCCTTCGGTAATTAAATTTCTAATCTTAAAATAGGAAATATTCTATAACAATCAATTTATCACATATCCAGACCATGTCCAGTAATGTCAGTAATATTTGATCATATATCATCTAGATTACGCACATTGAACAAAAAGAAAAATTTAGTAAACTAACCACTTTTTTTCCCGCCAGAACATACCAGGTTTTGGGTAAGGTGGAAATTCCCCCTTAAAATACTCTCTTTCCAAAACATGTACAAAGAGGACACCTGCAGATGGGTAGACATTCCGATCAGAGTGCACCTTGGAGAAAATAGTGTACACTGAAAACAGAGAGGGAAGATAAGAGACAGAAAGACAAATAATGAGCTCTGCTTTTGAAAATTCACTTACACTGTAAAGAAGGGTTTCACTATGTAGAAATTTCTGAGAAAACTGAAGCAACATGCAAGATTGTTAAGAAGTTTGTTTTAAAGGGGAGTGGTTTTAGGACAAAGCATGGAACAACTCTCAACTTGCTGTGTTTATAGACTTTTCAAATATTATGTAAGCAGAATTAGGCATATTTAATATTTTAAATTATTATTAAATAATAAAGACATCCATGAAATCTCTTTTGTAATTTTTATGGAGATTATTACCAACAAAATACATCATGAGAACTGATCAGCTATATAATTGCTACAGTATATTTTTTCTTTTTTCAAAGCAAAGTATAAAGAGTCATTTTTTTAAAATGGTAACAATCTCCACCGTATTAACTGTTTGCCAGACAGAGCATATCGGACTACATAATACCATTGATATATGTAAGGTGACTTTCATACATATTGATACTTATAAAAATGCATTGGATACTCTTTCTTTGAGTATTATTCCCCCATCTTTCCTGGAAATGATTTATTCCTCTTTACCTGATCTCGACATTTAATAATTCACACATACAATCTAGTCTATTATGCTACCTCCTAAATAAGCAATAACAATTACATCACAAAATTCAGTGCAAATCATTTCTTTAAGTGAGATGGGGCAGATTCCATGATTTACTGGTTACTTAAGATACATGATGTGAGTACATTAAAATGACCAAATTGGTTTGATTAGTCTCAACTTATCGTTTTTTTTCCTCTGATATCATCATCTCCACCAACACAATACTGCCATTACCCTTGTCACCTCTACAATCTCTTTTGATTTTCTATCTTCCTGTTTGGCTACTGGCTGCAATTTTTAAACAGATAAACCCTATCAGGCAAGTTCTTTCTCTTAGTCACTGATGGATTTGTAAATGTAGTAATTAACCTTAAGAACTCAAGGCTGCTCAGTCCCGGGCTCACAACTAACTAAAAGCCCTTGGATGGCAAAATCACTGACAGTGAATTTTTCAGCATAAAAATAGGAACTCCCACAAAAATGTTTCTTTATCTGTGAAAACTTGCCCCTACAGTTCTGTGGATGGCTGCCAAAAATGGGGAACTGAACTAAAATATTTGGCTTGTAGCTTCATGTATCCATAGCTTTACTACTAAAAACACAACTTCAAAGGCTGTGGTAACAGAAGGAAGGAAGTGGCAAGTTAGGTTTAAATTAGGTAATAGGGAGACTCGTTCTTTCCTGACTTGTTTTGTACTAGCACTGGTAAGCATTCCCATGGCATTTAGAATACCCATTCTCTACCCAAGAGCAATTTACTCACCTGTGAAAATGGTCCCGTTCCAAAAAAACAAGAATAAGTGAATCACAGAAAAATAGTAAGGATGAGAATTAAAGATTTTTCACCAGCTGGATTCCATGGCATCCGCTGAATGCTTGGTGCTGTGGAGAATGTGAAGATGAAGGAGACCCAGTCCCTGCCTTTCACGAGCTCACCATCTGGTTTGGGAGACCAACACTCCCCTAACTAGGTATGACCCCAGAGAGACAAACTGCTCTGGCAAGACCCGGAAAGATGGTGAAGAGCAATGGAAGCTGGAAAGACCTGGGAAAGGTTTATATAAGAAGTAGAATTCAATATGGCTTTTAAAGTGCTAGCAAGATTCTGAAACTCAGAGATGGGCAATTTCAGCGTTGAAATGTGCAAGACACAAAAGTGGGATACTGCAGGGCCCTTTCAAGAAATGGAATTAAGCCAGTAACGCTAGATCCTGGTAGGGGGTAGGAAAACTGGGAAGATGAGTCAAATTATGGAGAGCTGTGAACTCCTGGTGAGAAGTTACTTCATTCTATACAGAAAGGAGTTTAAATTCTAGATCACAATCCTACATCCAAGGCAGAGGAATGTTTTGCATAATTCAAAGGAATCTCTTTGGAGCTTATCCAATTTATTCTTTCTAGAGATTAAAAACACCTTTAAGTCCAGCACTGAACTTTATTTACCTTTGTTATTTTCTCGGCACCTAGAAGGTGTCTGGCATACGTGAATAATTTTATAAATGGATGAATACATTCTAATACAAAGCACTGTAGAGGGAAACACAGTTCTTATGTTTGTGTTCTAAATATATATAATACTTAACTTCATTTTCAGTTTTGTAACCTAAATTAATTCTCATATGTGTGTAGCAGTTTATGGGTTACCATCCTCCATTTACATTATAAACCACTAACAGTCTCCCGTAGTTTTTGCTGACATAAGGTGGTAAAAGCTAGCTTTTAAATCAAAAAGAAAAGTTGTTCATATTAATAATATTGAAATGGTCCTATTTTCTATATGGCCCATGGCAGGGCCTAAAATAGAACCATAAAAGGGTACTTGTCACTGTTTATTACCTCACTTCAAGGACTAGTGTAGAACATCTCACTTTCTGCTTTCATAAAACAAAACAAACAAAAAAAACAACAAACAACATTTCTACAATCTACAGAGCCAAACCACAATCCACCATGGCCATCCTGGGTTTTAAGATTACATGCACATTTCTTTATTCACGTGTAAAACTGCCTTTCTGCAATCTGCTGAACTGCATACTTGCTGGTCAGTTACCTTGGCAACTCTGCAGTAAAGCCTGCTTCACCGTAAGTATAGTAGGCCATTCACTTTGAGAAAAACATGATACAGATGTATGACACACTCATCATCTAGAAATGGAAAATGACTAAGCCACTATGTTTTGTTTGTGAAAATAATACTTCCTTTCTGTAGCATCAGTTTAAATTATGGGCACCCAACAGAACGTTTTAGAGAAGTGCCCTTTACCTTACCTTTCCCATTTGTTACTTGCAAAAACAAATAGCTCTTCAACAGAGGCTATTTGGGCAGTATTTACACCTAGCTTCCTTTCAAAAGCAACAAAGTGACACAGAGAATTCAGACTTATGGGCTCTTGTTCTAAACATGAGCGATATAAACAATACTGATAGGGTTTGCACTAACACCAAAAAAGTCTGTTACTTAACAGTGAACACATGTTGCACTCACGTATGTCTAGGTAGTACTCACAAACAGCAAGCTTGGGGCATATTGTTTTCCCTAAAAGAAAGTCTTGAAAATGAAATTGAAACACTTTAACAATCTCTGAAATACACATCTCTGAAAAAAAATCTCTGAACAGTCTCTGAAATATACAAGCATACAGTGCCTTGCTAATCAAGCTGAGGTCACAGGGTCTGGCTGCTCTGTGCATTGCATGGCTCTCCAATCTGTAGGGCTGCAAATCCATTACCTCTGCAAACACATGCCACTGGATACAAATGAAACTAGAAACCAGTCTGTGGCTAAATCCGTGCAAATCCATCACCATTAATGGGCAAAACAAACCAAAAGTCCAACCCACGGGGGGGTCAAAAACATCATCTTCAAACCACAAGGGTAGCTAGATTTGCAAAGATTAAAAACTGAAGACAGGTAGTCATAAATAACGGCATTTTTTACAGGAAAAATTACATATCTGAGTTGAAAAGAGCAAAAGGATATGTGGGCAAGTGGCGGGGTTATATTTCACCCTCCCTAAATGCAGGTCCAATATTCCTTGTTAACATGCTACCAAAATCTTTCTATAAAACTGTTCCCTGTATGTTTTAATCATAAGGCATAGAAACTACAAACCATTTTCGAAAATGTATCTTATGGGACAGCAGAGAGCCAAGAACCAAGTAACAGACGGTGATGGCGGTAGCAATAAAGTGGGACCTCACGCTAGCTAAATAGCATCCTGTCTTCCTTTATTAATAGTCCATTTGGAATTCTCTCCCTATGGGAGCAACACTGAGATGAAAATATGAGGGTGCACATTTGTGTGCTTACTTACAATTACTTAAAAACAAAAGCAAATCTGTATGTGTTCAGTAAACATCAAATTTTGAAAGGGTTTGGTGGTGCATTGCTAACGAATCTAGAGCTAACACTTCACAATTATCACAATGATTTTTTTAATGGCATATGCACGTGCACAGGCACATACAAAGTCCACTCTCTACAAAAAGAGTCCGGAGAACCCCTATCAGCCCTTTTTCTGCATCAAGAACAAGGACATGACTCTAAACTGGCTGCTGAGTGTGACACCCTACAAGTCTCAGCTAGATTTAAGTCTTAAAGTCTCTCCTCTGAAGTCATAAAGGATTGTCAGTATTCACGTCAAGGTGATCTCTCTCTCACAGATGCTTTATCAACAAATTAATCACTTTAAAAGGTCCACTTACATCATCATTTTCTAATTTTTGCAGTTTGAGAGAATACCGTAAAATCTCAGTTTCGCAGGAACCCCAACGAAGGGAACATTTTAGAGAGCTGAGTTTTCTAAAGTACTCAGCGGTCGATCCTTCTTCATGATGGCATAAGATCATCATTTGGCACATCAATTATTGCACTTCCCTCTATAATACAGTCATGCCCTTATGGACTGTTTGGTTGCCTTGTCATTTACCGATCCCAGTAGCACTAGCGGGTCACCGTCTGCTAATGCTTTTTATGGTTGTGTGTTTTATAGATTTTCTGTTTTCTCATCTGTAGACATGTTGTCAGCCGTCACTTCTCATTGCTATCCATGTTTCCTGTAACAGCTCCTCTATCCCTTCTAATTTGCTGCTATTAATCCGCTGCAGGTTTAGAAACCAGGCTACCAAGTGAGGTGGGACTGCATGTTAAAGTAAGAACAAATTTGTACTGTCTTAACGCACGCAGGGCTCTGCCAGGTGTGAAAAACAGGAGCCTGCATTTGCTGCATCTGTTTTTGCTACCCAGAGACCCCTTTGTGGTGTAGTTCCTGATTCTTAGTTGACACAGTATACTTCTGAAAGTCTTACTATAATTGGGAGACAGCCATTACTTGAGGAGGTGGCAACATAAACTCTATGTATTAAATGCATTCAGAAATAAATAAGTGTACCACAGAAAGTCTTAATTCAACCCATATGTTACGTAAACAAACTGCCAAATCAAAAGGAGGGGATTTAATGTGCTGTATAAAATAATTTCTTACATATTTGATGTGTGGGAAATATACCGCATAATTTAAACGAAGAGATCTATTGATTAAGTGATCTATTAACCTTAGCAATAGCTAAATCAGCCTAAGAACATAACACACTAAAATAAGTAATTTATTAATAAGAAACTGAAGCCCATTTCCAAAAGCATTTCAATTTTGTTAATTTGTCTCTCGTGTTCAGAGAGTTTTAAGACGTAAGCTACTCATTGGGAAACATGACAAGGGTGCTTTAACTGAGTGCAAATTAGTTAAATAAGATAGTGCATATTTTCCAACTGTTCATAGTATTGCCTTAATAGTATTATTTGAAAAAAATTTGGATAAGAATGATGAAGAAGACTTTTAAATATGTTTAAAATACAAAGATAATACTGAATAGCCCCTTATCCGGTACAGCTTTCAAAATAAACTTTTGCCTAAGCAACTAGGTATCCCAATTCCTTAAAATCCTATTTACAGAAGAGACACCACGTCTCTGCTAAAGAATTGGAGTATTATTAAAAAGAAAGTTACACAAAAATACAATTGCTGAAAACTTATTTTACTATATGATCATCTCTGATAATTAGAAACTGTAAGTACGGACAGAAAAAAATAAGACTTGACTTCTCTTTTATAGTTTTAACAGCTAAAAGCTCTTTATGACGCTCAGAGCCCCTGTATACACAGCACTCCAAGAAGCTGCTACCAATTAATGGGAATTGATTATAAGAGATGAATTCCACTTGATATCTCTGCACCAAGAGAACTCATTTCAGGGTTTTCAGAGCTTGATATATTTATGGTTTCCTTCCTAATTTATTTTTCAATGTGTTATTTCTATAGTCTAATTGAAATTTAATTACTAGACCAGATAATGTCTGTAGAAAAATAGTTTGAAAGGCATCAATATGCAGCCAGGTAAACAACCTGTTTTGTTTTTGTTTTTTCCTCTTTAAAATTTACCCTGTGTTTTATCAATCCAGCTTTATAAATCTTGGCTTACAGTCAAAAGCTTTTCTCCGCAGTCTACCCTTCACCCCTTAAGTTTACTCAACATCAAAGTACTGAAGGCCATTCATTGGGCAGTGGTCAGCTATTGTTTTATTTCAGTCACAGATAGTCCACACCTGGGCTGTAGAGCTCATCATGGGGAAGGTATTAAATTGCCTTTTAAAACTTCACTCCTCTAAGAGATAGGCCACTTTTCTCTACATGAGGTAGAAAAGAAACCACTACTTGGATCTTTTTCTACAAGAAGCAGAAAGGTTACTTTGTGAGATTCCCCTCCCCCCAACCAAAGCCACTTACTAAAACCATTTTTCTATACTAGAGTTAAATATCCTGATTTTTCCATAGAATGATCATGTATGTGTTTGTTTTGTTTTGTTGTTTTTTTCTTAAATGTCGGCTGGAAAGTGGTTGCAAACCATTTTCAATTGGTAATCAATAAACTTGGTCTCATAGAACACTGCAATTGAAAGGGGCTTTAGATGTCATCCTGGCAGGGCGTGCCAAATAACCTTCTCTACTAAGAGACAAATCATTGCATTACTTCCTGCTTGGATATGGCCTCAGCATTCTACTCAATCCAGGATTCCTGACAGATAACATCAATCGGAGTTTGCATGCAAAAAATCAAGTTCAGTCCTTCATTTTATAGTTAACAAAACTGAACCCAGAGAGGCTGAATGACAGGTTCAAGCTTACAGGACTAGGAAGAGGAAGAGCCAGGACTTGAACCCAGGGTAGTTACGTATTTTGTTGATTTGCTAACATGAGGTAATACATTTGGTGGCTGTCCATTACATTACTACAACCCACTAAAGTAAACTCATTACTCTCTGTGTAAGATATTTTAATAATGCAGAACTATAATGATAGGATTTAAATTAGAGGAGGAGACCAGGGAGGTAGAAGCAAAAGAATGAGTTCAAGAGAAACTGAGGAAATAAGAGAATGCGATAATCTGAACTGGTTACCTCAAGATGTATTGATCATTTCGATTTTGAGAACTACAGTTATGGCTCAGGTTCCAAGGAGAAAATCAGTTTGAGGTCCAGAGGGAGCATGAAATTTGAAAAAGGAAGAGATGGAGATTCTAGAGAATGCTATGGTAAAGGCCTTGGAATACATTTCACTAAGAAGAGCGCCATAGCTGAGCCTGACAGCCGGTTAGAGAGTACCTTTATGCAAAATCAAATAGGAATGGAGGGACACGCTTAAAGAGGACAGAAATTCTAGGGATCAACGTTAAAAAGAAGAAACTGAAGAAAAGGGAAAGACTGCAATTTAGTGCAAAATAGTGTGAAGTCCAGAGGAAGGGTCTTTAGTGATCTCGTGTGAGGCAGCAGGAATCACGGCAGGTCCCAAATCCCTGGGAGATGACAGAAGTAAATTGCAGATGGCAATACTGAGGGCCATCTGGGGCCATAATTGGTAAGATTAGAAAACGGGAAGGGGCTTCCCCGGTGGTGCAGTGGTTAAGAATCCGCCTGCCAATGCAGGGGACACGGGTTCGAGCCCTGGTCCGGGAAGATACCACATGCCATGGAGCAACAAAGCCCGTGGCCACAACTACTGAGCCTGCGCTCTAGAGCCTGCGAACCACGACTACTGAGGCCGCGTGCCATGGCTACTGAAGCCCATGCGCCTAGAGCCCGGGCTCAGCAACGAGAGAAGCCACCACAACGAGAAGCCCTTGCGCTACAATGAAGAGTAGCCCCGCTCGCGGCAACTAGAGAGAGCCCGTGCGCAGCAACGAAGACCCAACGCAACCAAAAATAAATAAAATAAAATAAAAAGAAAACAGGAATAGTGGATGTGCCGAAGAAGCCGAAGGCCCTCAGCCTGATTAAGGAGCAGCCCAGATAAGGCAGTCGGGGGTGATTCCCTTGAAGGAAACAGAGAAAATCCCTTGAGAATATCCAAGGAGGGTGTGGGGAAAGGACTGTGGGATGATGCGCTTAGATCCTAGAACAAGTGAGTCTAGTGCTTTTGAAAACAACTTTTTGTGAACTTTTCATGAGAGTTTACTGTTATAAAAAACTCTTTTCTTTTATATTAGAGATGAAAATTCCTTAAAAATGCAAAGGTGTTTGTGGGTTTGTTTCAAAGACAGCAGAGTAGAAGAGATGCTGGGAGCCTTGGTCCTACTGTGAAACAGATCTGGGAGTAGAAGATTCTAGCTGAGGAATAATTTGATGCTAGCTGGAAAAAAAAATCAGTGACCCCCCAACTCAGAAATGTAAGAAGAAAATGAGGTAAGCCAGGAATCACTCCTACAAGATACCTAGAAAGTTTTATATGGCAGTAAGGCCATTTTATCACATAAAATTACTGCTCTTTTCAAAATATTTTAAAACCGTTGTTTTTTTTTCATAGATATTCTGGTTACCCCAAAGCTATGGAGACTAGGCTACTGCTCTGCTAATGTTCTGTTCATGACCACATATAGCCCAAATTGTGTGTGGGGGTGGGGGGGAGGGTACGGTTAAGAGGGATTATAAAGACAAGTAATCCAGAAATATTAAGTGAAAGCTCATATTGATAATTGATATTTTTAAAACAACTAATCTTTTGGTTATTAAGTAAGTCTTTTTCTCCCTGATGAAATGCATTATTTCAAAGGTCCTGACATATTGCTAATGAACACATTAAAGATAGGGAAGAAAAATTTAGAAGGACAATCAATCATTCAAGGGTCAGGCTATCTTTTCCATAGAAAACAAACGCCATCTAATTAGTTAATAGCAAACATACCAATTTGGTTTTGCAACAAAAATCATTCAAAAAATCATCCACAACTAGCCAAAATATTTTATGACCATTTTTCTAAGGTTATGTAAATACTGTTTTTAAACGATTTATGTTCAATGTACTTCTTAATGTTTTTCAATGTTGTAAGTAAATTGTTATAATAACCACACTGGGACAATTTTCATAAGTGGCAAGCTAGTGACTGGATAAGGGGCAACAATAGGTTAAAAACAAGAATTATTTTTGGTTAAAAAAAGGGAAAACTACAGCAAAGGAAAAAAACTTGGAGAATAATGGATTAAGAACACAGAGGATCAGAAGCTTTAGAAGATTAGGAAAACAAAATTTGATTTTTTTCAGACTGACTTATCAAAAAAAAAAAAAAGTCCACACATGACTAAAAAAGCAAAAGGACTATTGGAAGCGGACATTTAATTGACTCCCCAAAAGGATTTAGATTTACAACCTAAACTCACCATCTTTCTTCCCAGCAGTCATTTTTCTGCTGATAATAAAATTGTTGGCCTGTTTGGTCTTCCAGTTAACTGTTCCACTTATGCCATCAGCACAGCTTAATAAAAAAGCTTTTCAGAATAAAACAAATGCACAAAAAATGAAATTAATGTCAAATTAAAATGACTATCACAAATCACCTACTACATATTAACTGGTATCAGATTCCTTCCAGCCCCAGTGAGCTGTTTAATTCCATTCAATAAATATCTGTTGCATGTCAATACAAGGAATATATGGGGATACAAAGTAAAGACACAGTTCCTGCCCTCCAAGGAGCTTACAATCTATAGGGATTGATAATTCATGTACCAAAATATATATGTAATATATAATATAGTGTATATGCATAGCAATTACACATATACACACAGTGGTAGAAAGCATACCTGCTACAATAGCACTGAGAGGGGAAGCAATTTTCCCTGGCTAGGAATGTTGTGATAAGTTTAAAACGTCTTTGAAATTTACAGTTGAGTTTTGGAAACATTACACTGGCAGCAATGAACAGAATCAGGGTCAGTGGATACTATACAGGGGGTTATCTCTGGAGTGTAGAGTAGCAGTCAGCCCATAATCAGGGGTTGAAGAAAGGAAGAGTAAAGGTGGGGCCAGTTACAAGACATCATGGGAGAGAATACTGACAGTACTTCTCAAATTGCTGGATGTGGGCTAAAAAAGAATAATGGCTTTGAAGTTTTGATCCAGGATGACGCAGAACAGTGATATATTAGGAATGCCAAAAAAGAGTCCATTTCAGTAGAAAGATGACAAATGTATTTGGGGATATGTTAAATGTGGGGGTACCAGTTGGATATCCAGGTGAAACCACCTAAGAAGAAGATGGAAATAGAGCTCTGGTTCACAGGAGAATCTAAGGTAAGCTTCAGATGCAGATTTGAAGTTCATCACCAGAGAAATGATTATTGAAGCCAAAGCCCCAGTGCAATTCCTTAAAGAGATCATGCTCTCAGGTAACACGCATTAGACTGTCAGGTACAAAATGATCTGGAGAAGATACATATTCACGTTCTTGACCTATTTGCCTATACTATTTCCAATCATCCAAACTACCAATCTTACTGCTTACTCTCCCATTTTTCATCCTTATCTTCCAGACTTGATATTTGGGTACCATTTTCCTAACTACAACATTGGGTCACCATCTCATTCTCCCTTCCTCTAGCCATCTCAGATATGTTCCCTTTGAGCTCAGCTCAGTTCCCAAATCCCCCAGGGTGTACCCCGTAGTTTTGTCCTAGCTTCTGGGGTTGAAATATATAGCAAGAAGGAATGCATGAAAAGTGGGAGGGACAACAAAGGCAGAAGAACATGTTAATAAATACATTTACATAGCAAAAACCAGAGGATAATTCAGCAAAGAAATAAGAGACAAGGCGGTCAGAGAGGTTGGACAACTGAGCCTGAAGTGTCATATACATATGTCAACAGAAGAGTTGTCAAAAAGGAGAGTGTGATCAACATCCTCACTTACTGCAAAAAGGTCAAAGAGGATGAGAGCTTAGAAAAGATGGCTAGATGTGAAAGGGGAGAAATTATTGGTGACTCCTTGAAAGTGGAGTTCCAATAAAGTGGTAAGAGTAGAAGCCAGACAGCAAAAGGCCAAGACGTAGATGCAACAAACAGAGTTAATCTTTTAAGAACACTGGCCAGAATAGGGAAGCAAAGAGATAAGATGATATGGCAGACTGAGGAGCAGCAAGGTAGAGAAAAAGATTGTTTATTTTAGTGTAGGGAAACATTTTGTTTATAAGCTGAGGAAAACACATAAGGAGAGAGAAAGAGACTAGGTGTAATGAAAAGGAACATAAATGATGAGACACAATCCCAGAAAAACTAGAATGGGTGGGACCAAGCAGAAACATACAATATACATGTATTTGTATATTGTACAGCATATACAAAGCATATATGCTTTATACAAGCATATAAAGAAAATACTTCATGAATCAGAGAGTAAGGACAAGTGAAGAGAGAAACATTTGTTGGGGTACAGGACACCTAATGTTGAAAGAGCTCCTCACCCTAGTAAATCAGAGGTGAAATGGTTATTTCCTTCTCAAACTGAATTCTGAGTAAAATTCTCAACTTAAACTAAATTATGAGAAATACCAAGTCCCCTTCCAAAATGAAAAAAAGAATACAACTCAAAACCCAAGTTATTAAAAATAAACAATCAAACAAAACCTCAGGTGATCATTTCAGTGATACCTGGGAGTCGAAATCAAAGGCCTTAGCACCCCAAGTGAATAAATGAGTTGGTTGGTATTGAATTTTTAAATTATGTAAACCTAAGTATACTAATTTTATATCTACTAAAAGACCAATCTTATGGCTGATTCACCTAATAAATGGTTGATTCACCTAAGAACTGAAGTTATGTCCTTTTAAATCTAGATGAAGAATACAGTGGTCATTTCCTAAATAATTTAAGCTAAAATGGATCAGAAATGTTCATGGCCTCTTGTGGCAAAATATCCCACCTCCAAGGGTTTTCCTAATTGCTGGGTTCCAAAGGCAACATGCTAGTTACGTAAGAATCACCTGGGCAGCTCTCTAAAAATACATATTCTCACACACCCCAAAAACTACAAAATAAAAAAATTTAAAACACATATTCATGACTCCACCATGGAGAATCTAGGTAGGTGGGTTACACAGTTTCATCAGGTGATTCTCACACACAAATACGAACTCTAGAAGACCAACAGAAGACCTACAGAACCCAAGGGTATATAGGATATTCAACCAAGTCACATCAAATGTGACAAACGTAGGGCTAACCTTATAACTGAAAACTTTACTCTCTCTTATCCCCAACTGGCCCACAGATGCAGCCAATTTGCAAGAACATGAAAGTCACTGCTGTACAGTGGGAAATCTCAACCTAGAAAGACAGGAAGCAGGTGGCCAAATTCTTCTCTACAACTCTTCAAAAAACAATGTATATATGTGGACCTGACAAGCAACATTTACATTTAAATCCATCACATCACCTGGTCCTGAGCAAGGTGCTTTCATGTAGACTGTCTAGTTCAATCCATACAAAACCAAGAGATCTGTTAACATGTCTGAAGGTTATAGAGGCTTCATTGAAGAGCAGAATGGAGTAAACCCTGCAGGCAAGCAGGCAAGCAGGCACGCTTCAGAATCCTCCACTTTTCCATGGATTGGGGAGTTACCATAAAGAAAGAAGGGCTTGGGTGTCCAGACAGCACCCCTTTTGTTCCTTCCTTTATTCTAGCCCAGTGGTTCCCAGACCATGCTGTGCATAAGAATTATTGTTCAGTTATACACACAAAACTACACATAATGTACTCCATAGGTAATTTAAAGGATTCACTAGGGTAACTTAAGTCTATGGAATTTTTTGCCTTATACTCTGGCTTTTAGAACCTCACTAACCCATAAGATTTAATGTCACTGCACATCCTTGCCGGGTGAACCGACGTATCATTGCTCATGCTTTCCAGGTCCTGTGTAAGTGCAGCCTACTTGGCTTTTACAGACAAGAATTTCAAAATTCAAAAGACAAATGTGATTGGTGCCTCAGTTGTTAAAAATAGAGGCAGGGTAAAATAGTTTAAACACATCTCACAGATATACCTCTGTTTTAAGGCTGGCATTGCTTTGAGCATATTCAATTTTTTTAAGTTTATATTGATCCCTCTAAAGTCCTACTTCGACCACAGGAGACCACAGTCCAATAAATCTAAATAAAAAGACAACTTTTTACTGCTCTACTCACCAGACAATGTCAATAGAGGCAAGACACAACACCACGGATAATGTGTCTGCTTAAACATTCAAGTCCCACACCTTGAGGGAGAAATCTCAGTAACACTGAAATATCTATTTTTCACTGTGTGTCCAAGATCATGGATCCACTTAGCTAACTTCTTGTAAAGAAAATTATTGTAATCTGTACATTGACAAATGCAGAATACTCACTGGGGAAAAAAAAGGTAGTATTTTAATAAGCTTAATTTTCATTAGAAAAGGAGCACACCATTTTTTTTCTATGAGAACAAATTTCCTTAGGATGGGAAAACATGACTCAATTTTTGAAACTATTTACTCTGTACATTACTTTTCAAGATTAAATCTAGTATGTAAAAAAATAAAGTCGGCCTGTATAGACTGATTCTTGGACTCCTTCCAAAGATAATGGACCATCCTCAGAAATCCTGAAAGAACTCCACTGCACTCATTGGGTTCATGACAATCTATGCTACATTTGTACCTGGATATGAGTTTTGCTCTAATTCATAAACACAAAAGCAAAGAATAATATGAATCTTGTGTTTACAGAGCCCAGACTAAGACGACAGTCACACAATTAGCTAGCATAGCATGGTATACAATTTAACCAATTCCTCAATGCTCCCTCTCAAAACTCATCAAAGCCTGAATTAATCCAATGGTGACTGGCATGCCCTTAAATTCCCTAGAAACCATTCAATCCTTAAAGTTTGTCTTAAGGTTCCATGATTCATGCGGAGTCTTGTAGCAGCATGACTGCATCTCATCTGGCCTGGGGCAAACACTCTCTGAAGAGACATGACTCTCCCAAACCTGAATAATTTGCTGACTTAGTGAGGAAGGGTTTGCTATTTAATAAAAGCAATTGAAGAGCTGTGAATAGTGACTGATTGCTGATGAGCTAATCAAAATGTCAAGGGATAGAAATAATAAATAATAATTTAGTCTGACATCACTGTCCAAGTAAGTAGCAGAATATGCCAGATGAAATATAATCTGATTGACACACTCACCTTAGAACCAAACTGTCAAGTCTTTCTCTGTCCTCTGTTTCATCTGTCTCTTTTCCTATTTCACTCAAAGGGGACAAAGACTTTGTTTTCATAAGTAGGAGAGACAGCTCATGTCGCCTACATCTCTTCCCTTCTCTTATCATTCCTCACGTCATTATGGCTCTCCCTTGCCCTCTACATTTTCTCTTCCCTTTTCTATGCAACTATCCTTAATACTTTTAAAATTGTCTCTTATGCTGAAATCTTGTTTTTATATTTTTCTCTCTAAAAAATGTTAGCTGACATTATCATTAGCTACCAAGTTTTGAGTGCTAAGTACAAGGCACTAAAGGTTTTATACATAACTATTCTAATCCTTACATCATCACTATGTGAAACAGGTATTACTACTTCCATTTTACAATGAGGATAAGAAGTCTTAGCAAATTATGTAGCTTATCCCAGGTCATTATGTTTAGTAAGTAGCAGAGTTGGATTTTGAACCCATTTCTTGATTGACTTCAAAGTCCCCGTTATCTACTCAGCGATACGATCCCCAAATGGTTAAATGGGAAAGCACTCTGTGAACTGTGTATTTCTTAAGTAATTTGAGATATTATTATTATTACTAGTAGGTCCTCTTCAACTTACTTTTCTTTCTAGAAAAAAATAAGTTTTCCCTGACTGCTGGATAAGAAACAGCTAGCAAGGAGGCAATACCCATGAGAATTAATCCTATGTGTTATGTACGTATGTACACACACACACAATTCATTAAAAGAGGAAAGCTAAAAGGTTAGTTGGAATCTATGGAGAAAAAAATGGCTTTGCTGAGAACTGTCCACCCCAACCTCAAAGGGAGTCAGAAAAAAATATTCCTAAGAGAAGTGTAATAGCAAGACTTCAAACTGAAAATGCTAGAATGAGAAGCCTCTAAACTTCGTTAAAACAGAAGAGCTGGCGGGGCAGAATGTAAGTAATTAATATAATTTAAAGTTATTAGAATTTTATAATTTTAGCACAAGCTAGGTAAGACTTTAGACTTTAGAGTGAAATAAAAATTGGGAGCACAGAAAGGTAGGGTTTAAATCAGCATCTCTGGAGACAGAGTGCCTGGGTTCAAAATCCCAGTTTTTCTCCACTGGGCGAGTTATTCAATGTCTCTGTACCTCAGTTTACTCATCTGGTAAGGCCAGAACAGTGCCCACTTCATAGAGGCATTGTGAATATTAAATGAGATAATACACTTAAAACCCTTAGAAGAGTGCTTAGCACACAATGATGTTCTCAAAAAATATAAGCTATTATTACATTTACTCTTCACTTGATATGAAGGAAATTTTAGATTTCTTTAAATGTGTTTTTTTCTAAAAAATAGATGTTCAAATGGAAAAACTATTGTCACTACAGTTGGCATTATAGAATATAGCACTCTTTTTTTTTTTTTTCTTCACGGTCATGAGACACATGAAAAATGATATTTGTATGGCAGAGTGGAGTAAATACTAGAGGCTGCTCACCAGCGGAAGGAGAAGCCCAGGGGTTCCAACCACCCCAAACTTCACAGGGCTAAGAAGACGGCATCTTAGCAAGTCTTCATTCCCAGTACCGGCCAAGGCAGACTGGTTGAGAGCTGCAAAAGCCAGGTGTGATAAGAAGCAAGTTATAATTGAGGATACGGGGGTAGGGGGAAGGGTAAGCTGGGACGAAGTGAGAGAGTGGCATGGACATATATACACTACCAAACGTAAAATAGTTAGCTAGTGGGAAGCAGCCACATAGCACAGGGAGATCAGCTCGGTGCTTTGCGGCCACCTAGAGGGGTGGGATAGGGAGGGTGGGAGGGAGGGAGACGCAAGAGGGAGGAGATCTGGAAACATATGTATATGTATAGCTGATTCACTTTGTTATAAAACAGAAACTAACACACCACTGTAAAGCAGGTATACTCCAATAAAGATGTTATAAAAATAAAATAAAAAGAAGCAAGTTATATTGATATCTGTACTCTCTGACTCTCACAAACTCTTAGGTATTTATTCTGAGGAAATAATGCAACAAAAGCAAAAACTGCACGGACACAAGATTCGACTTTGCATTACATATATCAAAACTGGATGAAAAATTAAATGTCTGATAAAAAAAAGTGTTGGTTTGATAGAATAGTTCATGGAGAAGGGCGGGTTATCCACTTCTCTTTTGAGTTTTACACCTTTGCTCAAACAGCCCAACCAAGGCACGTACTGGGTTTTCACTGCCCGGAAATGGTACTATCTATATTCTATCTGAGAAACACTAGATGCGTAAGGAGCACCAGTGGGACCCTTGAAAATGGGATACATAATATATGCAGTAGTTACACGCACCATTACAATTTAATGTCCTCATCTGCAAAATGCTGGACTTTTTTGAAATTAATAAAATTAGCAAAAGTTAGAATACAAAATACTATGCAGACGGTGAAATCTAGCCTAATAGTGCAATCTAGTGGGAAAGGATTAAAAGGCAAAGTGGTTAAGAGCTACTGGGTTAGGGAAGCAAAGCTGTAGGAAAAAATTCTGCTCAAAATAAAAAATATAACAATAATATACTAATGGGTCTTTACTTGAAACAGTCATTATTTTTCTTTATTATAGAAGCCACACATTTTCATTGTAATACATTCAAATAGTATAACCAGGAGGGTATAAAATATAAAAGTCCCCTCCGATGCCATCCTCCTAATGCCACTGCAGAGGGTACCCACTCTTAATAATCCCTGCATCTTTCCATATTCTATGCATATGCAAACGTACGTTTACACACATACACATATAAACACACACATACACCATGCTTTTCTTTACATAATGTGATCACACTTTCTCCCTTAGCATATATCTTGAACGTGTTTACATGATATCACATTTTAAGACTGCAAAGCTTCATGCTGTGTGGCTCAATCATAATTTATTTATCATCACCTCAAACTCAGCCTGTCCAAACTAGGACTCCTGATCTTTCCCTTAAAGTTTGGTCCTCTTCCGGCATTCTTCATCAGGAGCATGGTATCACCATTCATTCTCATGAATACAACAGAAATCTAGAAATCATGCTTGATATTTCCTGTCACTCTCCACCCCAAATTCAATCCACAACCCACTCCGATTGCTGTTTACCCCTCAAGATATCCCTCCTATCTTCATTTCCCCATCACCACCCTAGCCTGGAGGTCACCATCTCTATTCTGGGTTAGTAAAGTAGCCTTCGAACTACCGCTTCTATTCTGATCCCTCCAATCCTTGCATCACAATGCCGCCAAAGTGCTCTTTTTGAAATGCAAATTTGATCAAGTCCTGCTTAAGCCCCTCCAAAGACTTCCCGTTGGTTTTAGGATGAAGATTACACTCTTTAAGGTAGTCTAACAGACCCGGCAAAATTTGCTCCCTGACCCCCTATCTAGCCTCCTTTCATATTGTAGTTCCCCTTCCCTCCCAGCTCCAACATCACTGGACTTTTTCCAACACCTTCTATTTGCCAGGGTAACCTGCCCCAGGGCCTCTACAGAGCTCTTCCTTTGACCTCAAATATACCTTTCCTCTTCACCTCTCTCAACGTTTACTCATCCTTCAGATCTGAGTACCTACTCAGAGAAGCCTTCCTTAATCCCCCTGTCTGGCCAAATCCCCTGCTTAGAAATTCTGCTAGTGTTTGTAGCACTTATCATAGTTCTGAGGGCACATTTATATGTGTGATTAATTGATTAATCTTTGTCAACCCCGCTAATGTAAAACTTCCCTAACGGCTGGGAAAGTGTATTCCCCAGCATCTAACACAGTCTCAAAACCAGTCAATACTCAAAAAATAAATGAATGAAAAAAGTATTAGTTAGTAAGATGACCCAATTTTTTTTCTAGTTTTTCATTATTACTATCAATCCTACAATAAACGTCCTTATATTTTTATTTTTCATCACTTAAAGGGGTATATTTGTAAACTAAACTAGAATTTAAACGGCTAGACAAAAAATAACATACATTTCAAATTTTGATAAGCACATGTAGCAACCTGTTCTGTTTCCACTTCTGCAGTACTGGCCTTTGATTAGAGTCAATTCTATAACTACAAAAAATGAAAGATGTTAAAGGTGCTACACTGATTTAACTCTTTCATAGGACAGAAGAGCCACAGACATTTTACGGCACAGTGAGAAAACACCAATTTGCTAAGGAGAAAAAAAACAAAAAAGAAAAACCATGGGGCTAATTTTTTCTTCTTCTGCATTCCAAAGTAAAAAAATCAACTTTACTTCTATGTCTATTGCTGAAGAAATCAGGAACTAAAATATTTCACTTTAACTGCTATAGGAAAATTAACTGCGATCTCTTCTTTCAAATTCACAGTGAACCCCAAATCTCCATAATAATCAAAGTGGTGACCAGATGAATGAGTGAAAAGCTAAAGAATGGGAAAGAATTTACACTGGAGCTGCCTAACTCCTAAACATTTTTGAAATGAGCGGCTTCATTTGTCAGAAGAGAAAAAGTCTGCCTTCCGTGTCACAACAGATGCCGTGGCGATTCCCGTGGTACAGAATGCCAAAGAGCTGGTCTACAAAATCTGATTAGTCCAAGGCAATTAAGTAGAAAATGAGACGTGCTAAAGACGAGCGCTTTTTAAGTGATAAGACACATTTAAACCGCGATCGCATAAAGAGTGCATAGAAATTCTTAGATGAAGACACGAAAAATAAGAATTTTACCAAAGTGACCCAAGAAGAAAACAGCACTTCAGCTTTACTAATATGTTGATTTTTGCAAGAACAGAACATGAATAAGCACAGCAACTCATGTTTCAAGGCTACCTGTTTATTTCCTAAGATAACTTCCTGAAGTTTTAAATTTTAAACGTTGGAGATCATTTGCTTCCCAAACCCAGGAGCAGAGGAGCGAGTATTGCATTCAAGGAATTGCAAGTAGCCGCCCGCAGATCAGGTGCGTGAGCGCTGACAAGCCAGACGCTCATCGCTGAGCATTTCTCTCTCGGAAATATGAGCTTAGCTCAGGAACGCCTGTGGCATCTTCAACAACTGGGAACCCAGCCATCACAAGTTGCCCGGTGTACTACTACTATCCCACAAAAGTGCACGACACTTTTATAAAAGATAGAGAAAATAAGAAGAGGAGAAACTTGTTCAACATTAAAAATACACTTCACATAGTCAAGGTTAGCTTGCCCATATATCTGACCTAACAATTTGAGTGGAGGAGAAAGTTCTGGGTGTCGGGAGAATAGGCAGGAGTAAAAGAGGCAGGAAAAAGTTGGTTTAAAAAGATGACCGAAGAATGTTCTCTTCTTTCTTCACATTTCTCATCGGAGTCTTAGTTTTCAAGGGTCAGGGGCATAAAAATCGTTGCTATGGAGTCAGATGTGTTACAGGTTATCAGTTCTTAGAAGTGGGGTCCTGTGTGCATACTCTACAAGTTAATTTTGAGCAATCACATTTTCAAAGTTAGAGATGATAATCAAAATAAACAATCAATAGGCAGATGAAGAGGAAAGAAAAATCTGTCCCGAGACGTGTTTGAAACGCTAAGACTGGCAGTCAGAAACGAGGCTAACTTGAAAGGAAGAGAAGTTAAAAGAGCACAGGGGCCGCAGCTACTTTTCATTGAAAGGTTTTATTTTCTATTGAAAAGCTAAAAATTGTAACTGTTAAGTATTGCAAGGACATATAAGGGGGGGAGGGCGGGGACTGCAGAAGGGAGAATGGCTCCACATTTCCCCTGAGTAAGAGGCTCCAGCAGCTGAGGTCTCAGCTGCCCAGCAGCGGTCCACTCCCCCTTAACCCAGGGCGCCCCCCAAGGCATCTGCAGCCACTCTGCCTGAGAAGCCCCTTCTCAGCAAGCAAGAAACACTACGAAAGGAACAACTCTAGGAAGCAAGTTAAAGCCAGGATAACTTGCAGGGGGGGAAACAACTTTACTTCTACAGATTTTCATGTTTGAAATGAAATGAGAAGGGAGGAAAGAATGTGTTGAAATGTCCTGTTGCAGCTATTTTCAAGTTGTAAGAAATCAACCTGCAACACATAGGACTATTCTTTTTAGATAGTTGATCAGAAAAAATAAACTGTTTCCATCACAAGTATCTTTGCTATCCTACACTAAAATGTTATTATGGCCTTCAAATTAAATATTCATTACAAGAAAGGTAAATATTTCTGATACTTTAAAATAAGAGACCAAGTAAAGGTGTTAAGTTGATTCCCTTCCTGAGCTGCACTGTTAGAAAGTCTCAAGTTGAAATCCATCTCTACCTTTCACCCACTGCAGCTAGATGTGCTTTCTGAAGCAGACAGAAGGGAGTTTACGTCTACTTTTAGTCTTCAAGCTAAACATTTCCAGACCCTTGGAGGATACCTCCTATGACAGGATTACCAGACCCCTCACCATCCCCACAGACTGTTCTGGAAGTTGTCTACTTTGTCAATGTCTCTCTTTAAGCGCGACAGCCAGAAATGGACACAATACTACAGATGTGGTTAATTAGAGCAGGGTACTGTTAATTTTTGTGACATATGGACACTACACTATTATCGGAATCTAAATTTGATATTTTTGTAGCCATGTTATGCCACCAGTTCATACTAACTGTCCTTTTCCTCAAAAACTGCCACCATGTAAAGTCACCTCCTTCCTTACACACCAATGAATTATGATGCATTTACTGCTATAAAATATATTTTTGAATAGCACTACAGCCTACTTAAACCTTGTTAACTCTAAATTCTGTTATCTATTTGTAACAGTTAACCTTTTTTCAAGTCAACCATGGGTTTTAAAGCAAGCATCTTAGATCTTCATCACAGTTATCCATAAAAATGTTGAAAAAGAGAAAACCTAGGGCAAAGACTTGTGATCCTTCACGAGGGACTGCTCCCAGACCCAAACCCAGGAAACCCCACACCTGGTGGGTACTGGCTCAGCCTGCCTCATGCTCACAAAGCAATCCTGCTAGTCTAACACAGCATCTCACACACAAGAGCATCCTAAAGTCTTGACAAATGCTTAGCTGGAAGCAAGATTCACTTATCTTTCAAAGCAAAGCGTAAAAAATCTATACATATTAAAATTATAGTCATGTAAAAATATATATGCACATGGAACAAAGACTAGAAGGGAAGGAACATCAATGGAAATGTTTCTTCTAGTGTCAGATGGTGGAGATTGTTTTTTATTCAATACTGTCTTTACTATAGTTACATTGTTTAAAAAAACTGAATTTTGCTTAGACAGAATTTTGCTTGTTAGCAGTTCACGTGGAACAACTTTAAGAGCATTGAGACTCTATCCGATTCTACCAACCTGAAAAATACTTGTTGATCTTTAGAAACACCAGCTTCCTTTTCTGAATTATGCACTGATGCTTTTGGCTTAATATTTTTAGAAATCAGGGAGATAGCAAACTGGAGAACTGGATCCTAAAGTTCAGAAAAAGCCTGGATGTCATGCATGTGTGTGTGCCCAAGTGTCTGTCTATCTATCCATGTTTGTCCGTCTATCTGCCTACCCATGTGTATCTGTCTTTCTATCATGCCTGTCTCTCTGTCTCTGATGGAGGGATTGGAAAGGATAGAAAGAAAATAATCACAATGTTAATATTTCTGTGAAGCTCTGGACTTAAACAGAGCTCCAGACCAAGAATCTCTAACGGACACATAAACCCATGTCATCTATTCACTTACAGTCCTTTTTTACACTAAGAGTAGGAAATAAGACCAACAATAGAATTTACACTTCGGTGTCTAGAACTGACTTAACGGTAAGTTTTAAGAAAAGGGATCAGATAGAGTAAGTGTGGACAGTTAGTAAAAAAGAAAAAGAAACAAAGTAGCTGGTTATTTTGGAGAAAATGTGATCCATAGATACTGCACTTATTACAATCCCAACCAATCTGTATATCTGATTGAGAATTTTTTAACATGTCAGGGTTTCTTCAATGCTTCAACACTTTGTTTGGAGCATGGTTTTTATCAGTGAAAACCAGTGCTAGAAACTGGATACGTGTTACTTTTCTCTCTCATCGGTTTTCTCACTGTCCCTTGCTAATTTTCAATGTCTGAGAGACAAGTGAAAATTCCGCTTTGCTTAGAAAAACAATTTGTCCACCATACTAGAATTTAAACTAAATATATGAGGTAAAGCAACAGTTTTGGGATTTATGGCAAACTCTTATAATAAATGGATAAAATGATCAAGTACTAAGTCCAGTTAATATTTGACAGCTGAAAATTTTACTTTGCTTAGAAATAAATTTTTCCTAATATACTAAAAGGTAAGTCAAATGCATGTGGTAAATCAGCAGATTCATAGAGCCACAGCAAACTGTCATCTAAAATAGATACAATGTCCGACTAGAAAGTCCAGTTATTATTTGACAAGTGAAAATTCAACTTTATTGTTTCGGAATACAATTTTCCCACCACCCAAGAAATTAAGCTGAACATATAAGGCAAATCAACAGCTTCACAGATACATGGCAAATTGTCTTAAATAAATAAGACGTCCAATTAGAAACTCTAGCTATTATTTGACAAGTGAAAATCCCACTTTGTTTTTAAATACAATTTTCCCACTACACTAGAAGTTAAAATACAGGTGGTAAATCAACAGCTTCACAGATCCACAGGAAATTCTCATAAAAATGGATTAAAATGTTTAGATACAATGCCCAGTTATTATCTGATAAAGTATATAATGCACGTTAGCACCTCTTTTTGCTTTGCGTGTAATCTTGTGCAAAACGGGTGAGAAACAAACAATAATGGGAACAAATATCTGAGAAAATCCAAAATTCACTCATGATATCAAATGTCAAGAAAGTGTTTTAAATTCCTGTCTATTAAGTTGGGGGGTGGTTTTAAATGTAGTTTTGTTGTTTTAGGTAACATGTTATCTCAAGTATTTATCTATTAACATTGTATTTTTGTTTTTATGTTTAACATTGTTTTGCTGCTTTAGATTAAAAAGTTTTATCAAAACTACTTATCTACTGATGTTGTTTTTTCCTTAGAAAAATCTATTTCTGAGCAAAAATTATTTCATATGTAGAAGAATAAAAAACACAAGGAAATATAACAAATGATTACTATGTGTATGTTAGAATAGTGAGATCAGAGGAAACTCTCTATTCTTTGGTTTTAAATATTTCAGTACCAATGTTGTTCATTTAAAATTTTAATTAGAAAAAGTAATTAATACTATTTCCTTTTTAAAAAAACTCTGCAAATTTAATGTTATTTAGATAGTTAAGGCTCCTTGAAGAGAAAAAAATGGAGGAAATTAATTTGATCCCATTTTCAATTTTTAGAAAGTATACACGTGCAACTCTGTGAAAAATGTATATTATTTAGGCACATATATATGCACAGATAAAGTAGAGCCCATAATGTTTACTGGGGTTATCGCAGGATGAAGAGATTACAGGTGATCTTGATTTTCTTCTTGATTTTTTTCCCCCCAGTTTCTGGAGTTTTTCTTCCCTAAATTTTGTACAATGAATAGGAATTACTTTTATTATGATAAGGATAATACTAAAGCTGTTTTTTTTCCACACACTCCCCCCCCCACCAAAAAAAATCCTGGCTAACATTTTGAAATAAAAATTCAAATAGGTTCAAACTTGTTCAAACTTTAAAAGTCTTGGGATAGATTTTTAAACCTGAATTTTCTCTATCACCTATACTATTTTTTAATTTCATTTTTTAGAAAAAAGAATGTCTATCAGTTAACAAACAAGTAAATGAAGTAACTTTCCTGGATTAAAAATGCTAAGAATTTGACAGTCCGGTGGTCACCAGAACAGTACTCTAGCATACATAAGAAATCCTGAAATTCTACATTGCAGAAAAGAGTGAACATCCTAAACATTAAAAGGCACTAGGCACTTCTAAACAGTATAATTATGTTCACCCAACTTCCTAGAAAAATATCTCTCAGTGTTGGAAATCTGCACTTCATTCATTCACATATCTGATAGCCAACATTTTATTTCTGATTAAAAAGTAGAATCTCAATAAATGTGCTACAGTTCTGTTTACTCCTAGAAAGGCTCGCTTTAAGTGAGATCTCTGCCATCGTATCATCTACAATGGGTCAAATTCTTATCTATCCTCTATGTATAAAATAATCTGTAGCAATGTTACTGAAATATGCTCAGTTTTAGCCTTTATATACAAATGTGTCTCATCTGTGTTTCAGGAACCTCACTCAGTTGTAGGCAATTGGTTTTTCATTTTAAACTCCTTTTACTAAGATTATCAACAGATTGTCCCTTTCCTCAGTGCATAACACTCTGAGGCACTTAAATGGAAACCCACGTTAAGGCTTTTTTTCCAGCATCCTTCCTTCCAGTATTTTAAAGTCTTGTAACTCACTGCAATTTTCTCTAACGTAAAATATATGTTTATACGTATAAATATACACAAATATTTGCGGCCGAATCTCGGCAACACGCTTCAAAGGATTAAACGTGCGGTAACCGTGACTAAATGTATTCATTCACCCTACAAGATTTAGAAAAATGTAATGTTGCAGAGAGATCTAGGTCTCTGCGTAAACCTCGTAATCACCACCACAAGGCCGTAGCTGGGAGCCTCCGAAGCCCGCCAACTACACTGGAGGCATCCACAGCTGTTTCTAATTGTTTTTGCTTTCTCGAAATAGTGCACTTGGTGGGGCAAACCGTTCTGTTTGCAGCATCTCTGGCCCCCAGCCGAGGTTAACCCTGACCTCAACACCCTGTTTGGCTCCTAGCGTTTCATGATTCCTTTTCCCTGCTCCGCAAAACCTAAGAAAAACGAGATTTTCGTCGCCGAGAAATTCTCTTAGAAAGAGGGGAGAATTAGGCGTTTCAAATGCACATTTTTGTGTTCTCTCCAGATCGGATTCAAGAAAAGGAAAAAAAAGATGCGTTTGTGTAGAGGGGGGCGCAGCTTGACACCCATTTCCTACAGCGCGCCTCTGGGCCGCAGAGCCCCATTCGCGGGGTAAGCCACAACCCCCCCCTCCCCCGCAAATGGTCAACGACCCCCAGCTCTTTCAGGCAGGGATCGGGAGAGGTTCACCACCAGGACTGCTGGGGGTGGGGTGGGGGAGCAATGGGAATGTAAATTGGAGATGGAATTTCGGCGCCTCTGGGCAGGGAGGGGCCCCGTAGGGGGCGCGGAGAAAAAAGGCCAGCGGTCAAGCCTAGTAGGGGACGTACAGGGCCCGGGAAGTGGGGTGCGGGGCGTCCTGGAGGAGGGGTGCACCGGGGATTCCGCAGCAAGAGGGGCTGATGCCCAGAAAATGCACCCGGGTACCCAAAACCCGGGCGGGGGATGGGGAAGCGGCGGCCTGTTGGCCCCAGGACCTCCAGTCGCGCGCGGGCCACTAACCTGTCAGCAAGAAGGTGCCAGTGGTTGCGGGGCTCATCCTGCGTGTCCCCCGACACTGTCCCGTCCAAGCACAAGGGTCTCCCAGCTCCCACCACCAGGGCAATTGCATTCTTGGCCTGCCTAGGCCGGCCGTCCTCGATTCTCCACTCCCCTCCCTTTCTTCTTTCCTCCCAGCTTGGCCAGTTCAGCATCAGCATCCTGCACCCCCTCCTTAATCCCGTGCTCCCTCTAGCGGCGGGCCAGTGTAGCGTGGCCATCGCCCCAACCCCCATCTCCCCCACCCCCCCATCCCCCATCCCCCATCCCCTCCGCCCCCGCTCTCCCCTCCGCCCCCCTAACCCGCGAAGCACGCTGGGATTTGGCGCCCCCCTCCTCGGTTCAGCCTATATAAGGCTCCCAGTCGTCGCTCTCAGTACACGCGCTTCAACTTCGGTTGGTGTGTGTCGAAGAAACCTGACTACGACCTGAGGAGACCAGCGGAGAGGGACCACCGAGCCTCGCGAAAGGTCCGCTGAGCGGGCTCGCGTCCGGAGCCACTCCGGGCTGCCGAGCACCCAGCGGAGCCCACGCCTGGCACAGGTGTGGGACCCCATCCTTAGTGTCTTCGCAGAGGAGTCCTCGCGTGGTGAGTATGCGGTGAGGATGTTTCTTTTTTTTTTTTTTAAGATCACATTCATTCCCCCTTCTTATCAGAAGCTGCGGGAGATGGAGTAGCGCCTGGAATGTCTCCACGCACACCTTGTCACGCCTTCACTGGCTGTGCCCCAAAACTGCATGGAGAAACCAAGCCTTCAGGGCTTATGATTTCCAGAACCTAAGTCCAGATACGGACTGTAGACACATATGAGCTGCGGACAAACATGAGCTGTAGACGGACATAAGCTACAGACCAATTTGCAAATACGCTGCAAAGTGATATGCACTACAAACTAATTGGCGCTTCAAATGCGCTACAAACTGATGAGCGCTTCAAATGCGCTACGGACGGATGGGCGCTTCAGTGCGCTACAGACTGATGGATGCTTCTTTGCGCTAGAACCAGTATGAACTGCAACGATATGTGAGCCGCAGACTGATGACTGATTTGCGCTCTAAATGCGCTACAAAATCTGAGCTGTAGAAGATCAGCTCTACAAAAATGATAACGATTAGCACAACAGCGCTTCATTGCGCTCCAAGACAGGAACCGCAGAGGTACATGAGCTGCGGAACAATTTACACCTAAAATGCGCTACAAAGTAATAACAGCTGCAGAGGTACACAAGCTGCACTGTTTTGCGCTACAAAGAAACCAGCTGAAGTGCACATGAACTGAAGAGTAAGATTACTCTGTCTTCTTGGAGGAACCCCACCCTTTGTCTCTTACACACCTTTTGGAATGGCTCCCACTATGTTTTTCTACAGGACGGTTCTCTACATGATGGTGCTGTTAGACAAAATGGAGCCCTGGGCAAAAATTAGTGTTTAACATTCTGTCCACACCATTCCTGCTATGGCAGTGGAGTGGAAGGGCGCTGACTTGAGCGTAAAAAATCTTTTGGTGGTGGCAGAGCGGGCTGCCTTGCCTAGTTGCGCTTGATTGAAGTGGTGGTATAGTTGTAGTGGTGGCGCGAATTGGCGTCCAGCAACAGTTTGTGGAAACTGGTTTGCTTAGTCTTGGAAGGCGCGGGGTGGTGGTGGGGGGATTGGATCTGGGGGTGATTGCTCTTGTTGCATGAAATGAATCTGCCTGTTGGAGGCTGGTGGGAGGTGCTTGGGGAGGGGGGAATCCTGGGAGAGGCATGCAGCCAGTCTCAGACCTGCCCCGCCCATCCTAGCGCGCCTTCTCTGCAGTATCTCTTAGGAACAGGCTTAGCACCTCCCAGCACCTACTCAGAGCGCGCCTCCTCTGCGGCGCGCCTTCCCAGAGCGCGCCTTCTAGACCCTGCCTCCCCAGACCCCGCGTCTCCCCGAGCCCGCCTCCTCTGAGGCGGTTCCTCTAGACCCCTCCTCCCTCTGAGCCCCCCTTCTCTGGAGTGGCTCCTCCAGACCGCACCTCTCAAAACTTGGCCCCGCCCTGAACCAGCCTCTTCTGGGCTGGCCTATGGCCCCACCTCCCCAGGGCCCACTGGCGCCTGCGCAGTGTGGGCCCCCCACCCTTCCCATCAGGTACCCCTCCCATCAGGTACCCCTCCTTTGCGCCTGCGTCTTCGCTGCCTGCGCCTGGCTGCACAGCCCAGCTCTCCTGCGGTTTCGCTGCTGCGGTTTCTCTTCTGCGCCGGTTTTGCTTTTTATCCACCAGTGTCTAATAAATATAAGAAAAATAAATAAGAACAATTAACAACAATAGTAATTATACATGGCATTAATAAGCACTTTGCATATGTTAAACAACATAATCCCACAATTTAAACTCCTGATAGTGGCTTATGAAGGGTGCTTCCAAGCTGACGTGGCTGGCGCCTCTAAAGGCAATCTAGCTAAACGTTTTTACTGCAAATGAAAAAACATTTTAAATGCTTTTAACATCATTTTAAGATTTTTTAAACCTTAAAAAATTAAAATTTAATTTTTTAAAACTAAAAAACTCAAGTTCTTTTTGACACACTAGTGGACCTTTGTGGTGGGACCTACTGGAATCAGACGCTTTGGTGGCTACAAGATAAAGAACAACTTGAACTTTGTTTCACAGGAGTTTTAAGATACTTTGTTGGTGCTACTGGCTTGGCCTCTGAGCAAGGATGAGGTGTTTATCTGGATTTTTTTCTTGGAATTTTAGGGGATTAGCCCTGGCTAACTTGCCTACATAATTGTGCCTGACACATTGTAGGCACAAATAAGTGTTAAATGACCAGAGTAAACTGGTTTATTCAGTGTCTTCCTTGGTGTCTGCAGTTGTGTTCTGGTTTTTTGCTCCTGGCTATTTCCTATGGTGTTTTGCTGTCCTGGGTTGTCCAAGACATTGCTTGCCTTATCTCCCTCTCATTCAACAGGATCTTTAAAAAAATAATAAAATAAAATAAGCATTTTTAAGCTCCAATAATGTAAGCAGTAATTATAATTCAAAGCAACTAAATTAATTCAAAGCACTCAAAATAATTATCTTTTTTATAAACCAAAAAGCAAAAGCTAATTATTTAAATTTGGGGCAAGTGGATTATTTAATGGTACATAATTGTCATTTAAAATTTGTGTAACGTAACAAAGTGGTTACATGAGAAAATATAGATTGAAGGTTTTAGCTGGCATTTAAAAATATCTCTATAAAACAAATTTATAGCTAACTGCCAATCGCTATTTATGTTTCTAACTAAATGAAGAAATTTTAAAACCTGGTTCCATATATTAGAAACCATGAGCCAGGACTGTTACAGGGGCTTTTAGAAGCACTGGCTCCCAAAAACCTGTCACACCCCACCAATCACCCCTCCCCCCAGCCCCCAACAAGTATACAATCTATGGATAACGTGTGCTAATCATAATTACACCTTTCAGTAAGTCCCCAGGCCCCTTTTACCCACCTTGCCACCCTGACCCCTCTTCTCTTTAGAATTTGTGTCTGCATTTTAAAGAGGTTCAAAACAATGGTTTGAAAAATGTGCATATTATTAGAATTTGCATTTCGCAAATAGTACTCATAGCTCTCAAAAAGAAATGTGGACGTTTGCAAATGTAAAACAATTAAGCACTGTTTTAATGAAGTGTCATTTACTAGCGCAATGTTTAATGTATGGCGGGTTTTGGCTACTTTTGCACCTTGGTGTGTTTGTAGGGGGGGTGCGAGGGATAGAAAGTTTCAAAAGTCATTGTGAAGAGTCAAAGATGAAGCAAATGTCTTTACTTCTTAAATAGAGTAATACTGAACTCTTTTTCATGTGTAAAGGTGGCATCTGTCCCAGGGAGCTTAGCTTTATGCTGTGTGTCCTTCCAGGTTTTAGGCACGGGGCCCCTTGACCCACCTTCCCAGTCCAGCCCCTACTAAGGGGGTGTTTAAGAAGCCATAGTCCTATATTCAAGACAAGTTAGGGTTCTCCTGTTCCCATGTTAACTGGTGCTCCAATTGCTGTTTAAACATTTGTAAACTTTACTTATACTGTTGACTTGCCTGCCCACTGCCCTATCACTTTTAATGGTTAAACGACTCTGTTCTGGGCAGTTAACTGTTTTAGGACTTAGAGTCCCACCCCAAATTACAAACCCCGGGAGTGTAGGCCTTAGGCCTGATATTGGTAAAAGTTAAGGGCCTCAAACCGGTGACCTCGAAGGTAAAAAAAAGGCCCTGAATTTGTTTGACCAGCACTGTATTTAAAATTTTTACAAGAATTAAAAGATGGGGGGGGGGTGGGGTATGCATCCCCAAGTTAATTAGCTGCAGCCCCTTCCTGTTTTCCTATCTCCAGTCTCTTCTCACCTTTATATTACCTTCCTGTCACCAAAAGCATTTGAATTTTAAACTCTTATTAATCTTGTTTCCAAAAACAATACAGTGATTGTTTGCTGATTTCCTAATGTGTTGTTATTTCTCTCCTATCATGTTTTGCAGATGTGAAAACCATCAGACCTGGGCCTCATTAAAGCCCACCCCAGTGACTGTGATTGACATATAGGTTGTTAACCTTCCTGACCTGGGTCGCGATGCTCCAGGCCATGCTGTGAATGCCTGTTCAGAAGTCTTGTCTCTAAGTTTTTAAGTATTAGTGTCTTGATGACAGAAGTGACACCTGAGTCACCTGACCTGTGCTTATTAGTTGCTTTTTAATGGGACATTAAAACTCTTAAGTTTAATTAATAAAAATTGCATTATTTTGTGACCTCATTTTCTGAATGTCACCAATATAATTGTCTTTAAGCAGCTGGAAATGAAACAATGTCACAGGCTATGATGTGTTAATTACATCTTCTGATTTTTTTTTTTCTAAACTTGAAGATTTTATCTTGCATGTCAACTATTAGCTGTTTCCATAGCCTAAGCTACTAAAGTAATTAAGTAGCATTTAAAACTATTAAAATGGCACAGTAATTCTGTTCCTTAAGGACTCTACTTGCTGTATAGCCAACTCCTTGAAGAGGCCATACCCACAGTCCAGGGCATAGAGAAAATGGCTGTGGATGGCAGGGCTGGGGCAGGGGAGGGGCCTAAAGAATGAGGAGGGGTCTTAGGAAGGAAGGAGGAAGGGGTATTTCTCTACAGCCAAGCATCATGTTTGATTACCATCACCTTTTTTTTTTCCCTTGTACACTATTGGTTGAAATATTAGCTATTTTTCACCTAACTTCTCTGAATAACACGTTTATCTTTGTGGCTTTATTTTACATAATTAATTTGGTGTCCATTTTTTACCTTGATGGGTCAGAGAGGAACAGGTGACCAGGACTGCCAAGTTAACATGTAGTGAATAGGCAGTCTGCCTGCTTTACATATTATATTTTTAAACTTTTGAGCACTTTCCTAGAGTTTTCCAAATATGAGAATTTGATGCCTGTTAAAAAAATCATCAAAGTGTTAAAATAATTACTCGAAATGAATTTAACCCTATTTCCAGGAAGTACACAGGCCCTGTGTGCTGATTTATTATATGTATGATTTATTGTCACCCTACCCATAATTAGGACATTTAACCCCCCTGCCCCCCCCCCCCACACACACACAGTCACTCACCTGGCTAGGAGTGACCCATCCCACTCTCAAAACTTTTGGGTGGGGCTGTATTGACAAACCTTGTTTAAAAACCTGGGATTGCACACTGGTGACCTGCAAGCCTAAAGAGGCCCTGGATTTGTCTGACCAACACAGTATTAAAAAAAAAAAAAAAATTAGTATCTTTAGTGGGATGTGCATACCCAGGTTGCCATAGTTGCAGCCCCTCCCTGTTTTAATCACAGCCTCATTATACAGAAATTTAAAGTTTCTGTTCTTTATTAATAACTTCATTAATATCAGCTAACAGTTATTGAATACTCACTATGTGCTTTACCTGCATTATTTAATTAAATCCTTATAAGTTTGAGGTATACTATTATTGGGCTTCTTTGAATGTCCCATTTTATAGCCCAGCTACTCCTAGGAGACGTCAATTAATATTTGTTGATTGACTGCATAATAAGGAGGGAAACTGATATACACAGGTTGCTGCTCATTGCCATTTCTGTCCCAAAGGGAGTTCTCTTTGGGAAATCAAATTATGGTCCGAAAAGTAATTCAGACAATCCGAACTGGTTTGGTGGCAGTTGTTGTTTGTTTTGATGACTAGTTGCCTTCTCTGTAGAGGTGGATCAGGGTCAAGACAGTGGGCCAGAGTGCCCCTCTCCCCCCAGGTTGATGAATACAGGCACTGTGATTTTTAACTCACCCCTCCCTCTTCTTTTTCTTGGTTTTCTATTGGCTGGAATAGTAGCAACTTTTCGGGTAACTTCTCTAATAATAAAGTTATAATTTTGACTTTATTTTGTGTAACTTTTCCACTATCAATCTTTGCTTGAAAGTTTCTTGCTCTGCTCTCTCCTTACAAAACTTCTTGTTTGGAGTGTCTCCTCATTCTTTATTAGTCAGTAAAGGTCATAGTGCTGTTGATACAGTTGTGTATTGTTGTATCATGATGAACAGTTGATTCTTGAGGAGGAAAAAGTCATTTGGACATCAAAAAGTAGGATGCTTTTCATTATCTACTGTCCTACTGATTAATATCTTTTTTGCAGGGCTTTTATCTGTTTATGAACTATTGATGTGAGCAAGCAGAACAAAGAGATGCTTGAAATACTCATGTGTTTAGAGTACTTTAGTAGATACTTTAAATGATAAAATCTTCTTTGTATTGTGGTGCTTTAAATACATATGTTGAATGTATGCTTTTATCTTCACTTACAGAAACAAAAAGCTTCTGAAAACCAAAAGGCGAAAGGGTGGAAGAGGAGGCCAGGATCCAGGCCTCTCTCCCTACCGGAGTGAAGCTGCACTTGGGAGGTCTCCTCCCACCCCACCTCTCACCCTGGGGCCCGACTGCCCACCTCCTCCTCCTCCGCCTCCCCCCAACGATCCTGCCTCCCCCTCCAGCTCCCCCTGCAGCGGCCAAAGGGGCCAGTACAACCCCAACCTGGCCGAACGAAGGCGGGAGGATCTCTCTGAAGAGATCAACAACCTCAGAGAGAAGGTCATGAAGCAGTCCGAGGAGAACAACAACCTGCAGAACCAGGTACAGAAACTCACAGAGGAGAACACCTCCCTCCGCGAGCAGGTGGAGCCCGCCCCTGAGGAGGAGGAAGATGACATTGAGCTCTGCGGAGCTGCAGCCGCTGCTGCCCCAGCCACTCCGATGGAGGAAGAGAGCCCAGAAGACCTTCCCGAGAAGTTTGACGGCAACCCAGACATGCTGGTGCCTTTCATGGCCCAGTGCCAGCTCTTCATGGAAAAGAGCACCAGAGATTTCTCCGTTGATCGCGTGCGCGTCTGCTTCGTGACAAGCATGATGACCGGCCGTGCTGCCCGCTGGGCCTCCGCCAAGCTAGAGCGATCCCACTACCTGATGCACAACTACCCAGCCTTCATGACCGAAATGAAACATGTGTTTGAAGACCCTCAGCGGCGCGAGGCTGCCAAACGCAAGATCAGACGTCTGCGCCAAGGCATGGGGTCAGTCGTCGACTATTCCAACACTTTCCAGATGATCGCACAGGACCTGGATTGGAACGAGCCTGCCTTGATTGACCAGTACCACGAGGGCCTCAGCGACCACATTCAGGCGGAGCTGTCGCGCCTCGAAGTCGCCAAGTCGCTGTCCGCACTGATCGGCCAGTGCATCCACATCGAGAGAAGGCTGGCCCGGGCAGCTGCCGCCCGCAAGCCGCGCTCCCCGCCACGTGCGCTGGTGATGCCTCACGTCAACAGCCACCACCAGGTAGATCCGACCGAGCCCGTGGGAGGTGCCCGCATGCGCCTGACCCAGGAAGAAAAAGAAAGACGCCGAAAGCTGAACCTGTGCCTCTACTGTGGGAATGGAGGTCACTACGCCGACAACTGTCCTGCCAAGGCCTCGAAGGCTTCGCCGGCGGGAAACTCCCCGGCCCCGCTGTAGAGGGACCTTCAGCGACCGGGCCGGAATTAATAAGGTCCCCACAAGATGATGCAGCTTCATCGCCACACTTGCAAGTGATGCTCCAGATTCATCTTCCGGGCAGACACACCCTGTTTGTCCGAGCCATGATTGATTCTGGTGCTTCCGGCAACTTCATTGATCACGAATACGTTGCCCAGAATGGCATTCCTCTGAGAGTCAAGGACTGGCCAATACTTGTAGAAGCGATTGATGGACGTCCCATAGCATCGGGCCCAGTTGTCCATGAAACGCACGACCTGATCGTCGACTTGGGAGATCACCGTGAGGTGCTGTCGTTCGATGTGACTCAGTCTCCGTTCTTCCCCATCGTCCTAGGGGTGCGCTGGCTGAGCACACACGATCCCAACATCACGTGGAGCACCCGATCGATCGTCTTCGATTCCGAATATTGCCGATACCATTGCCGGATGTACTCACCGATACCACCCACGCTCCCACCACCAGCACAACCGTCATTCTATTACCCGGTGGAAGGATACAGAGTTTACCAACCCGTGAGGTATTACTACGTCCAGAATGTGTACACTCCAGTAGATGAAAACGTCTACCCAGACCACCGTCTGGTTGACCCTAACATAGAAATGATCCCTGGAGCACACAGTATTCCCAGCGGACACGTGTACTCACTGTCGGAACCCGAAATGGCAGCTCTGCGAGATTTTGTGGCCCGAAACGTGAAAGATGGGCTCATAACTCCCACCGTCGCACCCAACGGAGCCCAAGTTCTCCAAGTGAAAAGGGGATGGAAACTGCAAGTTTCTTACGACTGCCGAGCTCCCAACAATTTCACCATCCAGAATCAGTATCCTCGACTCTCTATTCCAAATTTAGAAGACCAAGCTCACCTGGCGACGTACACTGAATACGTACCTCAAATACCAGGATATCCGACCTACCCTGCATATGCCACGTACCCGACCTACCCGGTAGGATTCGCCTGGTACCCCGTGGGGCGAGATGGACAGGGGCGATCGCTCTATGTCCCCGTGATGATCACCTGGAATCCGCACTGGTACCGCCAGCCACCGGTGCCCCAGTACCCACCGCCACAGCCGCCGCCGCCACCGCCGCCCCCACCCCCGCCGCCGTCTTACAGCACCATGTAAATACGCATCCTGTCCTTCAGGATCTCTGCCCTCGAAATGAACTCCTGTTCAGCTTCTCAATCAGTGACTGCGTGCTAAATTGGGCTGTTGCACCTTCAGACCAACCTGAGGCACAGGTTTTCTCTGAAACGGCTACAGAAGATCAGGGCCACCCCGGACTGGGGCACATCCTAAAGCACCAACAGACCTCCACTGATTGGTGGAAGTGACAAAATATTTACCAACGAATCATCTCTGTTTTCCACCTTAACTGCCAGTCTAATTAAAATTTGTAATAAGTTTACTTCCCAGCAAACCCTGGAAGCCTGGGTTTTACCTGCTGAAACCTCTGTCACCATATGAATTATTGGCTGCCAGGTTCCTCATTTAATAGTTACTGAGAAGCTGATGCAAACACAGGAAATGCTGTTTTCTTTATGGAGGGGGAGACAAGGAGGAGGAGGACATGACTTTTCTTGCAGTTTCGGTACTCTCTTTACATCTTTGGAGGACCGAGGCCTTATTAAGGAAGCCACAATTACTGGTGCAGTGTGAAACGGCTTCCATGATCTTTTTGCTGCACCCTTTGAAACTTCACCATCTTCAAACTCCACTTTCATGATGCAAGGAGTAGCAACTCAACTGGTTCCCCCAGGAGCAGGCAAAACCCCTGCAACAGAAACACCTCAGGCCTCGGAAGGAAGTACTCTTAGATGGACGTTGGCATGTTTGAGTGTGCCTTCACATCCTGGTGCAAATCACATGTACCCAATAACTCTGGCTTTGTCACAACACCTTAGCATCACCATGCCAGCAATGGCTTCCACAAAACCTTAAACCTGGTAACCAGAGACTATTGGTGGCTCCAGGCGTATTAAATGTTTGTGAAATGTGATCACCTCTCAGTCATGTATGAGGGCTAACGAGTAGCAAATCAAAAGGACTCCTAAATCCCCTTACCCAACTCTTAAAGGGGAGACTCAGAGTTAATGTTACCACCTTGACCTGGAACTTCAGAAAGAATTTTCAAGAGCGTTGTTAATTGGCTGGAAGAGCATCACCTGAAGTCTTGGGAGCATCTATCCATATCTCTGCCTCCATATGCATCTGGGCATTTCATCAGCAGTCCCCTCACTAGACTGTAGCACTAGGATGCTTAGGGAGGGGGAATGATTTTAGCACCCTCTAGGGGTTGGAGCCGATAAGCTGCCAAGGAATGAAAGGCCTGCGAAAGCAACTCAAAGCAACAGACAACACAAGAGTTGTCTTCAATCCAGTAACATCAGCTGGTGTCTCCCGGACGCTTTGTGCTAACCTGGCACTGCCTGACTTCCTTTAGCCTGGTCCCTTGCTACTACCTTGAACTGTTTGTCTAACCTCTCTCTTTCTATTTACTACTGCCACTAACCCTGCTGCAGGATTTGTGTCATCCCTCCTGCCTGGCTGCTGAGACTCTATTTTGCTGCCATGCATGGAGAAGAAAGAGGCAGGCTTCTCGGAGCATGTGTTTCAACACACGATCTCCAACAGTTTGAGTAGGAAAACAACATGGTGTATATTTCAAATTGCCTGTCATGAAGAGGAGTCTTATGGTGAAGTTTCACTTTTCATCAACATCATCTTTCACATATTCATGATCACCCACCCTTATCCTTGCATGTTTAAATACTTAAAAGTTTTAGCTGTAGGTTGATAGTGTCCTTTTAACAGTGTTTTAAAGTGGTGACTCTGCTTTCAAAAGTGATTTCCATTGAATTACAAAGTACTATCCAAGTCTTATTGTTAAATTAATTAAAATGGATAAGTAAGGTAGTGTAAAATATTTCTTTACTGTGAACTCTTACAACACTGTGAATGAGAGGCTCCTCAGAACTGGAGTACCTGTATAATAGTTCATCCTGTTCATCTTTAAACTTCTGTTTTAACATCATCCATAATTTCAATTTTTTTTTATTGGGCCTTTAAAAACCCACACAAGATGATATACAAATTCAAGGAAGATACCTAATTGGCTATTTAATTCAAAACAACTTTTCCTTTTTTTTTTCCCCCCCCAATGGAAGCAGAAAGCTTGTCAGTCACTCGTATTTTAGAGTAATTACTTTTTAAATGGTGCATTTGTGCTTCTGGACTTTTTGAAGCGTCACTTCAGTTTACCTCAGATACCAATCCATCCTCCATACATTTGAATTTAAGTAGTTCTGTGTCACATTTACAGTTGTCACTTGATCTTCAAGCTGCAGAGGGCCTAGAAATGGGCTATTGTCTGCAGCCCCGGCATGTGCACATGGACATTTGCCATCACTGCAAGCAGAAGTCTGGAAATGTGGCAACAACAGCTGTCAGGGAGAGCATGGTGGTGTGGGTGAACAACCCACGGATGAAGTCCCTGACACGCTTTTGGCTGTTTCGTAAAGCTTGTGAAAACCTGTTTGGCAGTGTGTACTATGCTCTATAGCTATATATGCCATCTAGAAGTGTAGGTGTTAAGGATAAGTAATCTCAAATTTATTCTGTAGAATCAGAATTAAGTTTCCTTTCGCTCATGTGATTTATTTCATTGCTGTTGATCAACTATTTTAACTGAATACAATCTTTTTGGCATTTCCCAACAAAATGCCTTATTCAACAGAAAGGGGAAAGCAAAGAATTAAATCTCTAAAGAAGGTGGAAAGGGAGCAATGTAGAAACAAAGGAGATAAATAAATTAAAACATCAAAATTATTAAGAAAAGCCAACAGTCTACCTTTTGAAACAAACTGGCAAAATTGATTGACTTTTGGCCCAAATTTTCAGTGTTAATTAAAAAAATCAAGGAAGAAGGTATAAGCTCCCATTGTTAGGCGGACGTGGAGAGAACTAGCTAAGGTCACCATGGTAGGTTGTTGAAACGGAGGAAGTTTACATACATTTCTGAAGGGTCAATTTAGTTTGAGCAATGAGGTATTTGTATTAGATACTGGAAAATGGAGAATTAGTTGGAATAAATCGTGAGCTAGCACAGTGAACTTGCAGGTGCACAAAATAAGAGGGGCACATCTACGTAGTGCAGTCTGGATTTCTGTTTAAGTTTGCAGGTACCTCTTGGACTCCTGAATTGATCCAGTCATCGTCCACCACAGATGTCTAACATCAGATAGAATTCCAAGATTGGCAACAGAGAACACTCTGCTAGAAAGACCTGGGCAGAGATAAAGGACCACCTGCAGAGATGAAGAGCCTGATGGGAACCATGCTGTGTTTTCATCTTAAAGAAAGAATGCACATCGGTTGGGACTGAAAGTTCTTTGTTGTTTCAGATTGTAGAGTGCTATCAAATTGGTCTGTGGAAAATTGCATTGTTTCTATATCTTTGTGTAATCAGTATAAGTAATTGGGGATATATATATAATCATAAGTATTTTAGAGTGGGAGGGACTATTAAGTAATCTTAAGTGGGTGGGATTAGTTAAAAAGCATGATATAATGTATTAGATATCTCTGTAAGTGGACATGTGTACTTACTTGTGATCCCTTACCCTATGATTGCTACCCCTAAAGATTTCAAATAAATTCAGAGGGAACTGCAGGGAGATCAATCTTTTTAGGGCTATTGAACATGGATAAAAACCTAGTGGGAGAAAGTTCAAAGATGACTGGATAAATAATTTAATAGAGCCACTCGGCCCTGCATATTCACTCCAGGGATTGAGATTGTAAGCAAAGCCTTTAGAGAGTTAGGATAGATAGATGCCCTTTGAGAAGTTGTTGCTGGAGTGAAATTGATAATGATGGAGAGTAAAGATTCATGGAAGTTACAGGAAAATGATGAATAAGAACCATTGCTTATGCCCCTGTCAGTAGCCCTCCTCCTCACCTCTGCCCCTTTTCCCTAACTCTACACCTCCTACCTATCCCTGCCCCACCTCCCTGCCCTTCCCCATTTTATTGCTGTTTTCTCTTTACTCTGTATTTCTATTTACTAATATTGTATTGATGTTAGAGTAAAAATTCAATAAAGATTTAGTGGTTAAGTGCAAACTGTGTCTCAATCATTTCAGCATACACTGGCATAAAGTGAACAGGGTGGGGGGGAGGACAGGAAAGGGGGAGAGGGGGAAGGAGGGAAGAAGCGGGAAGAGGGGGAAAGAGGAAAGGAAGGAGGGGTGAGGAAGGGGGGAGAGGGGGGAAGGAGGGGTGGAGAGAGGACAAGGGAGGGTGAAGGAAGGAGTTAGGAGGGTAGGGGGTCTAGAGGATGGGGTTGGGGGGGGAAGGGGGGGGAAGTGGTGGGGGTAATATAATGAATACATCAATCAAGCAACCCAGTATCCATTATTTACCCAGAATACTCCAGGAAATCAACGAAATCATTCCTGCTGCAAACGTTAATGTATAAAATAAAGCCACACAATTAATAGTGACTCTATGGACATAATAAAAAAACTTTTTAAGCTGCAAAACTTTAACATATAAATTAAAGCCACACAATTAATAGAGATTCTACTGACATAATATATAAAACTATTTTTATATAAATTTTACTTGGAATATTTGAGGTTTATTAATAGAAAATTATTAAAACTTCAGTGAGGATAAAAAATACCAAATATAGTCAGGTATGACGTGCAGAGAAATTAGGATACAGATGTTTTTAATGCCAAGTAACACTAAAACAATATCAGAGTGATCATGAAAGTTATCTAAGGAAAAGTGACAAATGAGGTTCATGAGGCACTCAACCTATCAAATTTCAAAACATAATAACATTAGAGTTGTAGAATAATAGGCTGCATATACAAAACCTGAACTAAATGTATAATGGTAATCATTTCACAATGTAAGTCAAACCATTATACTGCATACCTTAAACTTATGTATGTCAGTTATATCTCAATAAAACTGGAAGAAAAACACCAACAGTTTGCCAGCTTCCCCCCTCCTTAGAAAAAGAAAACCTGAAAAAGGGACTCTTGATGATGTGCCAGTTTTGAAGAGTTACTGGGTTCATGTGACATGGTGATGACATAAACACAGTCGTTTATTGGGAATTACACATGGGAGACGATGACTAAATGGAATGATCTGGGGTAATGATGGACACACAACCTAAAAACTCTCACTTTGGAAACACACTATCCTGAATAGTTACACATCCAGCCCAGAGTTCACAAGGTCTCCAAGGTGCGCTGGGTGGTGGGTGGAACTGGCACAATTGGTAGTGGGACACAAATGCTTGCTTTGGGGGCTGGGGGTTACTTATAACGTAGACAATGTGGTGTTAGAGCTATTAACCAAACCACTTTGAAAGGAAACTGAAGTACCCTATACATCCCTGTTTTGTTACACCTACACTCCTTCCCCTTCTGACCCCCACCCCTCTTCCTAAACCACATGATTAAACAGAACTTAAGGGAAAACACACAGATTATAAAAACATATAAAAGCAATTAAACAGATGTGGAGAAGAGCTGCTTTTGATCCATACCTCAAAAAATACACTAATGGATTCCAGATAAATCAAGAACTACAAAAAGGAAGAAGTTAATGGCAGAAGAGGGTAAACAAAATTACTCATGGAATCATAATCGCAATCAAAACTAAGACCAGCGGTTTTGAATTCATAAAGAACTGCATAACATAATGAAAAAATATATGGTACACACCTATAAAATATGTGATAACTAACATATTACCCAAGCATCTAATATTTTCCTGGAGAAATTAAATACCCAACCCCCACCCTTTACTCATTTTCTGGCTTTTTTTTTTTTTTTTTTTTTTTTTGGCGGTACGCGGGCCTCTCACTGTTGCGGCCTCTCCTGTTGCGGAGCACAGGCTCCGGACACGCAGGCTCAGCGGCCATGACTCACGGGCCCAGCCACTCCACGGCATGTGGGATCTTCCCGGACCGGGCCACGAACCCGTGTCCCCTGCATCGGCAGGCGGACTCTCAAACACTGCGCCACCAGGGAAGCCCCATTTTTTGGCTTTTTAAAAAATATATAAAGAATCTAGATGGATAAATAATAAAGCTGTGTGTGTGTGTGTTCTGGCTTCCTTGAATATATGTAGAGAACAATCTACATGGATAAATAATAAATAAGTAAATAAATAAATGTGTGTGTCTCCTGGCTTTCTTCAATATACGTAGAGAAGAATCTAGATGGATAAAGAGTAAATAATAAATAACTGTGGAGAGGAGCTTCAAGATAGCGGAGGAGTAAGACGTAAAGATCACCTTCCTCCCCACAAATACATCAGAAATACGTCTACATGTGGAACAGCTCCTACAGAACAGCTACTGAACGCTGACAGAAGACCTCACACCTCCCAAAAGGCAAGAAACTCCCCACATACCTGGGTAGGGCAAAAGAAAAAAGAATAAACAGAGACAAAAGGATAGGGACGGGACATGCACCAGTGGGAGGGAGTTGTGAAGGAGGAAAGGTTTCCACACACTAGGAAGCCCCTTCGCAGGCGGAGACTTTGGGTGGCGGAGGGGGAAAGCTTCGGAGCCGCAAAGGAGAACGCAGCCACAGGGGTGCGGAGGGCAAAGCGGAGAGATCCCCGCACAGAGGGTCGGTGCCGACCAGCACTCACCAGCCCGAGAGGCTTGTCTGCTCACCCGCCGGGATGAGCAGGGGCTGGGAACTGAGGCTCAGGCTTCGGAGCTTAGATCCCAGGGAGAGGACTAGGGTTGGCGGCGTGAACACAGCCTGAAGGGGCTAGTGCACCACGGCTAGCTGGGAGGGAGTCCGGGAGAAGTCTGGAGCTGCTGAAGAGGCAACAGATTTTTTTTCTTGCCTCTTTGTTTCATGGTGCACGAGGAGAGGGGATTAAGAGCGCTGCTTAAAGGAGCTCCAGAGACCGGTGTGAGCCACGGCTATCAACACGGACCCCAGAGACGGGCATGAGACGCTAAGGCTGCTGCTGCTGCCACCAAGAAGCAAGCACAGGTCACTGTCCACACCTCCCCTCCCGGGAGCCTGGGCAGCCCACTACTGCCAGGGTCCCGTGATCCAGGGACAATTTCCCCGGAAGAACGCACGGCGCGCCTCAGGCTGGTGCAACGTCACGCGGGCCTCGGCCGTCCGCAGGCTCATCCCGCATCCGTAACCCTCCCTCCCCCCAGCCTGAGTGAGACAGAGCCACCAAAGCAGCTGCTCCTTTAAACCCCGTCCTGTCTGAGCGAAGAACAGTTGAGCTACACAAAGAGGCGGGTCCAAATCCAAAGTTGAACCCCGGGAGCTGTGCGAACAAAGAAGAGAAAGGGAAATCTCTCCCAGCAGCCTCAGGAGCAAGCGGATTAAATCTCCAGTCAACTTGATGCACCCCGCATCTGTGGAATACCTGAAGAGACAATGAATCATCCCAAGTTGAGGAAGCGGACTTTGGGAGCAATGACATATATATATTTTTCCCTTTTTCTCTTTTTGTGAGAGTGTATGCTTCTGTGTGTGATTTTCTATGTATAGCTTTGCTTTTACCATTTGTCCTAGGGTTCTCTCTGCCCGTTTTTTTTTGTTTTGTTTTTGTGGTACGCGGGCCTCTCACTGTTGTGCCCTCTCCTGTTGCGAAGCACAGGCTCCAGACACGCAGGTTCAGCGGCCATGGCTCACAGGCCTACATGCTCCACGGCATTTGGGATCTTCCCAGACCGGGGCACGAACCCGTGTCCCCTGCATCAGCAGGTGGACTCTCAACCACTGCGCCACCAGCGAAGCCCATTTGTTTTGTTTTTAAGTATACTTTTCAGGGCTTGTTATCATTGGCGGATTTGTTTTCTGATTTGGTTGTTCTCTTCTTTCTTTCCTTTTTTATAATAACTTAAAAAATTTTTTTGAAATAATTATTTCTTGCTTTTCATTTTAATAACTTCTATTTTATTTTACCTTTTTCTTTCTTTCTATCTTTTGTTCTCCCTTTTATTCTGAGCCATGTGGATGACAGGCTCTTGGTGCTCCAGCCAGGAATCAGGGCTGTGCCTCTGAGGTGGGAGAGCCAAGTTCAGGACACTGGCCCACCAGAGACCTTCCAGCTCCACATAATATCAAACAGCAAAAATCTCCCAGAGATCTCCACCTCCACACCAAGACCCACCTCCACTCAATGACTAGCAACCTACAGTGCTAGACACCCTATGCCAAACAACTAGCAAGACAGGAACACAACCCCGCCTGTTAGCAGAGAGGCTACATAAAATCATAATAAGGTCACAGACACCCCAAAACACACCACCAGTCGTGGACCTCCCACGTGAAAGGCAAGATCCAGCCTCATCCACCAGAACACAGGCATTAGTCCCCTCCACCAGGAAGCCTACACAACCCACTGAACCAACCTCGGCCACTGGGGACAGACACCAAAAACAACAGGAACTACAAACCTGCAGCCTGCGAAAAGAAGACCCCAAACATAGTAAGTTAAGCAAAATGAGAAGACAGAGAAACACACAGCAGATGAAGGAGCAAGGCAAAAACCCACCAGGCCTAACAAATGAAGAGGAAATAGGCAGTCTACCTAAAAAAGAATTCAGAATAATGATAGTAAAGATGATCCAAAATCTTGGAAATAGAATAGACAAAATGCAAGAAACATTTAACAAGGACCTAGAAGAACTAAAGATGAAACAAACAATCATGAACAACACAATAAATGAAATTAAAAATTCTCTAGAAGGGATCAATAGCAGAATAACTGAGGCAGAAGAATGGATAAGTGACCTGGAAGATAAAATAGTGGAAGTAACTACTGCAGAGCAGAATAAAGAAAAAAGAATGAAAAAAATTCAGGACATTCTCAGACACCTCTGGGACAATATTCAATGCACCAATATTCGAATAATAGGGGTCCCAGAAGAAGAAGAGAAAAAGAAAGGGACTGAGAAACTATTTGAAGAGATTATAGTTGAAAACTTCCCTAATATGGGAAAGGAAATAGTTAATCAAGTTCCAGGAAGCACAGAGAGTCCCATACAAGATAAATCCAAGGAGAAACATGCCAAAACACATATTAATCAAACGATCAAAAATTAAATACAAAGAAAAAATATTAAAAGCAGCAAGGGAAAAACAACAAATAACATAGAAGGGAATCCCCATAAGGTTAACAGCTGATCTTTCAACAGAAACTCTGCAAACCAGAAGGGAGTGGCCGGATATATTTAAAGAGATGAAAGGGAAACCCTACAACAAAGATTACTCTACCCAGCAAGGATCTCATTCAGATTTGACGGAGAAATTAAAACCTTTACAGACAAGCAAAAGCTAAGATAATCCAGCATAACCAAAACAACTTCACAACAAATGCCAAAGGAAATTATCTAGGCAGGAAACATAAGAAAAGGAAAAGACCTACAATAACAAACCCAGAACAATTAAGAAAATGGTAATAGGAACATACATATCTATAATTACCTTGAATGTAAATGGATTAAAAGCTCCAACCAAAGACATAGACTGACTGAATGGATAAAAAAAACAAGACCTGTATATATGCTGTCTACAAGAGACCCACTGCAGACCTAGGGACACATACAGACTGAAAGTAAGGGGACGGAAAAAGATATTCCATACAAATGGAAATCAAAAGAAAGCTGGAGTAGCAATTCTCATATCAGAAAAAATACACATTAAAGCAAAGTCTATTACAAGAGACAAAGAAGGACAGTACATAATGATCAAGGGATCAATCCAAGAAGAAGATATAACAATTGCAAATAGTTATGCACCCAACGTAGCAGCACCTCAATACGTAAGGCAAGTACTAACAGCCATAAAAGGGGAATCGACAGTAACACAATCATAGTAGGGAACTTTCACACCCCACTTTCACAAATGGACTGATCATCCAAAATGAAAATAAATAAGGAAACACAAGCTTTAAATGATACATTAAACAAGATGGACTTAATTGATATTTATAAGCCATCCCATCCCAAAACAACAGAATAGACTTTCTTCTCAAGTGCTCATGGAACATTCTCCAGGATAGATCATATCTTGAGTCACAAATCAAGCCTTGGTAAATTTAAGAAAATTGAAATCATATCAAGTGTCTTTTCTGACCACAACGCTATGAGACTAGATATCAATTACAGAAAAAATCTGTAAAAAATACAAACACATGGAAGCTAAACAACACACTACTTAATAATCAAGAGATCACTGAAGAAATCAAAAAATACCTAGAAACAAATGACAATGGAGACACGACAACCTAAAACCTATGGGATGCACCAAAAGCAGTTCTAAGAGGGAAGTTTATAGCAATACAATCCTACCTTAAGAAACAAGAAACATCTCAAATAACCAACCTAACCTTACACCTAAAGCAATTAGAGAAAGAACAAAAAATGCCAAAGTTAGCAGAAGGAAAGAAATCATAAAGATCAGATCAGAAATAAATGAAAAAGAAATGAAGGAAATGATAGCAAAGATCAATAAAACTAAAAGCTGGTTCTTTGAGAAGAAAATCAAAATTGACAAACCATTGGCCAGACTCTTCAAGAAAAAAAGGAAGAAGACTCAAAACAATAGAATTAGAAATGAAAATGCTGAAGTAACAAATGACACTATGGAAATACAAAGGATCATGAGAGATTACTACAAGCAACTGTATGCCTTATTAAATGGACAACCTGGAAGAAATCAACAAATTCTTAGATATGCACAATCTTCCAAGACTAAACCAGGATACAGACCAAACACAAGCACTGATATTGAAACTGTGATTAAAAATCTTCCAACAAACAAAAGCCCAGGACCAGATGGCTTCACAGGTGAATTCTACCAAACATTTAGAGAAGACCTAACACCTATCCTTCTCAAAGTTTTCCAAAATATAGCAGAGGGAGGAACACTCCCAAACTCATTCTACGAGGCCACCATCACCCATATACCAAAACCAGACAAAGATGTCACAAAACAAGAAAACTACAGAACAATATTACTGATGAACATAGATGCAAAAATCCTCAACAAAATACTAGCAAACAGAATCCAACAGCACATTAAAAAGATCATACACCATGATCAAGTGGGGTTTATCCCAGGAATGCAAGGATTCTTCAATATATGCAAATCAATCAATGTGATACACCATATTAACAAATTGAAGGAGAAAAACCATATGACCACCTCAATAGATGCAGAGAAAGCTTTCGACAAAATTCAACACCCATTCATGATAAAAACCCTGCAGAAAGTAGGCATAGAGGGAATTTACCTCAACATAATGAAGGCCATATATGACAAACCCACAGCCAACATTGTCCTCAATGGTGAAAAACTGAAATCACTTCCAGTAAGATCAGGAACAAGACAAGGTTGCCCACTCTCACCACTATTGTTCAACATAGTTTTGGAAGTTTTAGCCACAGCAATCAGAGAAGAAAAAGAAATAAAGGAATCCAAATCGGAAAAGAAGAAGTAAAGCTGTCACTGTTCGCAGATGACATGATACTATACATAGAGAATCCTAAAGATGCCACCAGAAAACTACTAGAGCTAATCAATGAATTTGATAAAGTAGAAGGATACAAAATTAATGCACAGAAATCTCTGGCATTCCTATACACTAATGATGAAAAATCTTAAAGTGAAATTAAGAAAACACTCTCATTTACCATTGCAACAAAAAGAATAAAATACCTAGGAATAAACCTACCTAAGGAGACAAAAAGACCTGTATGCAAAAAACTCTAAGACACTGAGGAAAGAAGTTAAAGATGATACAAACAGATGGAGAGATATACCATATTCTTGGGTTGGAAGAATCAACATTGTGAAAATGACTATACTACCCAAAGCAATCTACAGATTCACTGCAATCCCTATCAAACTAACACTGGCATTTTCACAGAACTAGAACAAAAAACAATTTGCATGGAAAAAACAAAAGACCCTGAATAGCCAAAGCAATCTTGAGAAAGAAAAACGGACCTGGAGGAATCAGGCTCCCTGACTTCAGACTATACTACAAGGCTACAGTAATCAAGAAAGTATGGTACTGGCACGAAAACAGAAATATAGATCAATAGAACAGGAAAGAAAGGCCAGAGATAAACCCACGCACATATAGTCACCTTACCTTTGATAAAGGAGGCAAGAATATACAATGGAGGGCTTCCCTGGTGGTGCAGTGGTTGAGAGTCCACCTGCCGATGCAGGAGACACAGGTTCGTGCCCCGGTCTGGGAAGATCCCACATGCCGTGGAGCGGCTAGGCCCGTGAACCATGGCCACTGAGTCTGCGCATCCGGAGCCTGTGCTCCACAATGGGAGAGGCCACAAAAGTGAGAGGCCTGCGTACCTCAAAAAAAAAAAAAAGAATATACAATGGAGAAAAGACAGCCTCTTCAATAAGTGGTGCTGGGAAAACTGGACAGCTACAGGTAAAAGAATGAAATTAGAACACTCCCTAACACCATACACAAAAATAAACTCCAAATGGATTAAACACCTAAATGTAAGGCCAGACACTATCAAACTCTTACAGGAAAGCATAGGCAGAACACTCTATGACATAAATCACAGCAAGATCCTTTTTGATCCAGCTCCTAAAGAATTGGAAATAAAAACAAAAATAAACAAATCGGACCTAATGAAACTTCAAAGCTTTTGCACAGCAAAGGAAATCATAAGCAAGATGAAAAGACAACCCTCAGAATGGGAGAAAATATTTGCAGATGAAGCAACTGATAAAGGATTACTCTCCAAAATTTACAAGCAGCTCATGCAGCTCAATATCAAAAAAACAAACAACCCAATCCAAAAATGGGCAGAAGACCTAAATAGACATTTCTCCAAAGAAGATATACAGATTGCCAACAAACACATGAAAGAATGCTCAACATCATTAATGATTAGAGAAATGCAAATCAGAACCACAATGAGATATCATCTCACACCAGTCAGAATGGCCATCGTCAAAAAATCTAGAAACAATAAATGCTGGAGAGGCTGTGGAGAAAAGGGAACCCTTATACACTGTTGGTGGGAACATAAATTGATACAGCCACTATGGAGAACAGCATGGAGGTGCCTTGAAAAACTAAAAATAGAACTACCATATGACCCAGCAATCCCACTACTGGGCATATACCCGGAGAAAACCATAATTCAGAAAGAGTCATGTACCACAATGTTCATTGCAGCTCTATTTACAATAGCCAGGACATGGAAGCAACCTAAGTGTCCAACGACAGATGAATGGATAAAGAAGACATGGCACATATATACAAATTGAATATTACTCAGCCATAAAAAGAAACAAAACTGAGTTATTTGTAGTGAGGTGGATGGACCTAGAGTGTTTCATACAGAGTGAAGTAAGTCAGAAAGAGAAAAACAAATACCGTATGTTAACACATATATATGGAATCTTAAAAAAAAAAAAAAAGAAAAAAAAAGGTCATGAAGAACCTAGGGGCAAAACGGAAATGATGCAGACCTACTAGAGAATGGACTTGAGGACACGGGGAGGGGGAAGCGTAAGCTGGGACAAAGTGAGAGAGTGGTAGTGTATATATGGACATATATACACTACCAAATGTAAAATAGATAGCTAGTGGGAAGCAGTCGCATAACACAGGGAGATTAGCCTGGTGCTTTGTGACCAGCTAGAAGGGTGGGATAGAGAGGGTGGGAAGAGGGGAGACGCAAGAGGAAAAAGATATGGGGATATATATATGTATAACTGATTCACTTTATTATAAAGCTGAAACTAATACACCATTGTAAAGCAATTATACCCCAATAAAAATGTTTTTAAAAAAAGTGTGTATGTGTGTGTGTGTTCTGGCTTCTTTGAATATATGTAGAGAAGAATCTAGGGGGATAAATAATAAATATTTAAATAAATATATGTGTGTGTTCAATAATTATTGATTTCTTTTAATGTGCCAGACACTAGACCAGGTTTGGGGGACACAATGCACAGACCATGCACTGAGATACCAAATGCAATTAAAGGATGAGTGCCCAAGGATTCTCCTGCCAGGGTACCCCAACTTTCTTAGGCACCATTGTTACCCAAGTTATTTGTGACCAGGCACAATTTAATCATCATTTAGTGCAGACAAAGAATCTTTCTTAATGTTTGGCATTTGAGAATTTTTCTAGAATACACTAAATTTCTCAAGTGTTTGTTTTTATTAGTGTTTAAATTAGAATTAGAAAGGATCAACAAGAGAAAGAGAGGCTAGATGACCCTCTCTCCCCAAATTAACCTTCCAAGAAACCCTTTTAGGTCTTCCCTGGTGGTGCAGTGGTTAATAATCCACCTGCCCATGCAGGGGACATGGGTTCGAGCCTTGGGCAGGGAAGATCTCACATGCCGCAGAGCAAATAAGCTCGTGTGCCACAACTACTGAGCCTGAGGTCTAGAGCCCGTGAGCCACAGCTACTGAAGCCCACATGCCGCAACTACTGAAGCCCGTGCGCCTAGAGCCCATGCTCCACAACAAGAGAAGCCTGCGCACCACAACGAAGAGTAGCCACTGCTCACTGCAACTAAAGAAAGCCTACGTGCAGCAACAAACACCCAACGCAGCCAAATAATAAATAAATAAAAGAAACCCTTTTAGCATACAATAAACCTCCCTAATTCTATTTTCAGATAATCACTAGAGATAGATGACACATGTACATCAGAAATCTTGCTCCCTGGAAACTCAGGTTAATTTACAGAATAACATTTTGATCCAGGACAATAATGATTATTAATTACTCTGAAAGATCATTAATTACTGTTTTATATCAGACCTTATAGTTCTAACGTAAGAAAGTAGCTGCGTTAAAATGATCAGTTATATAACTTTGTATCACTGGCTACTTCTTTTCAAGCAGTCCATGTCATAAACCAAGGAAGGAATAGGTGAAAGTTATAGCCAGAGACAGCCAATCATGAAAATTCATTATAGATTAAATTCTTTTAAAAAATAACAAAAAACATTTTATCTCTTCTAAAAGGTTTCAACATTATTGAAAGAACCTGATGTTAGAATAAGCCTAATAAAAAACACAGCATCCTACCTTCTAAACCTAAATTGACTTCAAGACTATATATTGTTCATTTCTGTAACTTTGAAATGAACACCTGAGTACCACCCCAAGTTTCATCACTGCCTGCAATTCTTAAGATTAATCGCAAGTAAGGTAATGGCGTTTTATTAGCTTTAGGGCCACGAAATCTGTATATCAAATTACCAATTTTGTGTCAGTACAACACTGAAATAATGCCCAATTCTAAGAACTAGGTTTAAGCCTTGTTACTAGGTGCTAAAACTCACCAAAATCAAAGCTGGGGTTGGGGAGAGTGTTCACTGATTACCACTCCCCTCTTTTGAACCTGCTTGAGAATGAACACAGGAAGTTAGGTGTGGATTAAAGTGCTTCTTTTAAAAATTTTTTGGATTAATTTTTTGTTTTGTTTTGTTTTGTTTTGTTTTTGTTTTTGTTTTTGTTTTTCCGCTACGCGGGCCTCTCACTGTTGTGGCCTCTCCCATTGCGGAGCACAGGCTCCGGATGCACAGGCTCAGCGGCCATGGCTCACGGGCCCAGCCGCTCCGCGGCATGTGGGATCCTCCCGGACCGGGGCACGAACCCGTGTCCCCTGCATCGGCAGGCGGACTCTCAACCACTGCACCACCAGGGAAGCCCTCCTTTTGCCTTTTTGATGATAGCCATTTCAATAGGTGTGAGGTGATACCTCATTGTGGTTTTGATTTGTATTTCCCTGATGATTACTGATTTTAAGTATCTTTTCTTGTACCTGATGGCTACCTGTATGTTTTCTGTGAAAAAATGTCTATTCAGATCTTCTGCACGTTTTTATATCAGATTGTTTTTCTGTTGTTGAGTTGTATGAGTTCTTTATATATTTTGGATATTAACCCCTTATCAGATAGATGATTTGCAAATATTTTCTCACATTTGGTGGGCCTATTCATTTTCTTCACAGTTTCCTTTGCTGTGCAGAAGTATTTTAGTTTGATTTAGTCCCACTTATTTATTTTTGCCTTTGTTGCCTTTGCTTTTGGTGTCAAATGTGAAAAATCATTGCCAAGACTGAGATCAAGGAGCTTACCACCTATTTTCTTCTAGGAGTTTTATGGTTTCAGGTCTGACGTTCAAGTCTTTAATCCATTTAAGTTGATTTTTGGGTACAGTGTAAGATAGCGGTCCTGTTTTCTCAGTACCATTTATTGAAGAAACCATCCTTTCCCCATTGTATATTCTTGGCTCCTTTGACATATATTAATTGACCATACATATGTGGGTTTATTTCTTTGCTCTCTATTCTGTTTCATTGATCTGTGTGTCTGTTTTCATGTCAATACCATACTGTTTTGATTGCTATAGCTTAGTAATATAGTTTGAAATCAGGAAGCAAGATGCCTCTAGCTTTGTTCTTCTTTCTCAAGGTTGCTTTGGCTATTCATGATCTTTTGTGGTTCCATACTAATTTTAGGATTGTTTAATCTATTTCTGTGAAAAGTGCCATTGAAATTTTGATAGAGATTGTATTGAATCTATAGATTGCTTTGGGCAGTATGGACATTTTAACAACAGTAATTCTTCCAATTCATGAGTATGGAATACCTTTTCATTTATTTATATGATCTATTACTTTCATCTGTATCTTAGCTTTCAGTTGACAGGTCTTTGGCCTCCTTCGTTAAAATATTCCTAGGTATATCATTCTTTTCGATGCAATTGTAAATGGGACTGTTTTCTTAATTTCTCTTTCTGATAGTTTGTTATTGGTGTATAGAAATGCAACTGATATTTGTTTATTGATTATGTACCGTACAGCTTTGCTGAATTCATTTATTAGTATAACAGCTTTTGTGTGGAATATTTAGGGTTTTCTATATATAATATCATGTCACCTTCAAATAGACAGATTTACTTCTTCTTTTGCTATTTGAAGGACTTTTATTTCTTTTCCTTGCCTAACTGCTCAAGCTAAAACTTCCAATACTATGTTGAATAAAAGTGGTGAAAGTGGGCAGCCTTGTCTTGTTCCCAATTTTGAAGAAAAAGCTTTCAGCTTTGAGTATGATGGAAGCTGTGGGCTTGTCGCATATGGCCTTTATTATGTTGAGGTACATTCCACAAATAACATATATTGGCAAGCATGTGGAGAAAAGGGAACCCTTGTACACTATTATGCAAATGTAAATTGGTAAAGCCACTGTGGAAAACAGTACGGAGGTTTCTCAAAAAACTCAAAATAGAGCTGCCATAGACTCAGCAATTCCACTCCTGGGTATATATCTTAAAAAAACAAAAACACTTATTTGAAAAGATACATGCACCCCAATGTTCATAGAAGCGTTATTTACAATTGCCAAGATATGGAAGTAGCCAAAGTGTCCATCAACAGATGAACAGATAAAGGAGATATGGCATACACACACACACACACACACACACACACACACACAAAATGGAATATTACTCAGCTATTAAACAGAATGAAATTTTGCCATTTGTAATAACCCAGATGGATTTGCAGGGTATAATGCTAAGTGAAATAAGTCAGACAGAGAAAGACAAATACTGTATAATGTCACTTATATGTGGAATGTAAAAAGTAAAACAAACTAGTGACTATAACAAAAAAGAAAAAAACTCACAGATATAAAGAACAAGCTCGTGGTTACCAGTGGGAAGAGGGAAGGGGGAAGGGTCAAGACAGGAGTAGGGGATTAAGAGATACAAACTACTATGCATAAAATAAATAAACTACAAGGATATATTGAACAACACAGGGAATATAGCCAATATTTTATAATAAATATAAATGGAATATAACCTTTAAAAGCATGAATCATTCTGTTGTACACCTGAAATTTACATAATATCATATATAATTACAATAAAAAAACCACTCAGTCATGTAAACTACCATTAAGACAGTTTTTTCCCTAACCTAAAACTCTGTAGAAAGTTTTTGTTTTAAATCAAATTGCAAGACTTTATATGTATACCTGTTAAATATCACTTTCTTAAGTTTAACCCATTGTTTACAGACTACTACCAAAATGTTAACACCTGAATTTCACTTACTTCAACAATATTTTTTACTGAGCACAGATTTTCCAAAACTGTAAGACCTAATAGGGCAGTGATCTTATTCTACAAAGATATATCTAAAGCACAAAGAACAGAGCTTGACAGTATGCACTCAATAAATATTTGTTTAATTGATAAAGTACAGGCAAGGTACTATGACTGTAGATATGCAGACAGCTCTTGCCATTAAGATCAATACTTTGTATAAGAAAAAATCAAATATTATATAATACAATAATTATATAACATTATAACATATGCTAGGAAAATATGTATGGGATGTTATGGCCAGGATGCTCAGTGAAAGTCCTACAGAAGAGATGACTTTGAGGTAAGACTTGAAGGATGAGTTAGCCTTTACCAAGAAACATACTTGCTCTATGGTCTTTATAAACATTCAGAATTTCTTATTAGTCATGGAGGAGTTGTATAAATCGTCACTCTTCAGCATGGTAGCCACTAGCCACATGTGGTGAATGAGCATTTGAAATGTGGCTATCCCTATTTGAAATGTAAATTGAGATGTGCTCTAAGTCTAAAATGTACATGTGATGTTGAAGACTTGACTTTTTTAAATAAAATATATTAATAATCTTTATTGATTACATGTTAAAATTACAATCGTTTTTTTATACTGCATGAAATAAAATATATTATTAGCATTAAAAAAAATTTCAGGACCATATGGCTTCACAGATGAATTCTACCAAATATTTAAAGAAGAATTAATACCAAAAATCTCAAAATCTTCTAAAAAACATAAGAGGTGGGAACATTTCTGAATTCATTTTATGAGAACAGCATTACGCATACCAAAACTAGTAAGGACACTACAAGGAAAGAAAACTACAGGACAACATCCCTGACAATCATAGATGCAAAAATCCTCAACAAAATATTAGTACACTGGCTTCAACAATACATTAAAAGGATCATACACTATGATCAAGTGGGCTTTATTTCAGGGATGCAAGCATTTTTCAACATCTGCAAATCAATCAATGTGATACACCACATTAACAAAATGAAGGATAAAAAATCTTATGATATCTCAATAGATGCACTAAAAGCTTTTGACAAAATTCAATATCCATTTATGATATACTCTCCCAGAAAGCGAGCATAGAGGGAACATACCTCATCATAATAAAGGCCATATATGACAAGTCCATAGCTAACATCATACTCAAAGGTAAAAAGCTGAAAACATTTCCTCTAGATCAGGAAAAAGAAAAGGATGTCCACTCTCAACCACTTTTATTCAACACAGTATTGAAAGTCCTACCCACAGCCGTCAGGCAAGAAAAAGAAATCCAAATTGGAAAGGAAAAAGTAAAACTGTCACTGTTTGCAGATGATATGACACTCTACATAGAAAATCCTAAAGACACCACCAAAAAACTACTAGAGTTCATCAATGAATCTGGTAAAGTTGCAGGATACAAATTAATATACAAAAATCTATTGCAGGGACTTCCCTGGTGGTCCAGTGGTAAATAATCCACCTTACGATGCAGGGGACATGGGTTTGATCACTGGTCAGGGAACTAGGATCCCATATGCCACGGGGCAACCAATCCCACACGCCACAACTATTGAGCTCACACGCCTCAACTAGAGTCTGCATGCCACAAACTACAAAGCCCATGCACTTTGGACCCCGTACGCCACAACTAGAGAGAAGCCTGCGTGCTGTGACAAAAGATACTGCGTGCCACAACTAAGACCCGATGCAGCCAAAAAATAAATAAATAATCTTAAAAAACAAAATTGATAACAAAAATGATAACAAAATTGATAACAAAAATGATAACAACAAACTATCAGAAAGAGAAGTTAAGGAAACAATCTCATTTACAGTCACCTCAAAAGGAATAAAATACCTAGGAATAAACTTACCTAAGGAGGTAAAATACCTATACTCAGGAAACTGTAAGACACTGATGAAGGAAATTGGTGATGACACAAACAGATGGAAAGGTATAACATATTCATGGATTGGAAGAATTCATATAGTTAAAATGACCATACTACAAGGCAATCTACAGATTCAGTGCAATCCCTATCAAAATACCAATGGCATTTTTCACAGAACTAGAACAAATCATTTAAAAATTTGTATGGAAACACAAAAGACCCTGAATAGCCAAAACATTCTTGAGAAAGAAAGAAAGAAAAAGGAAGGAAGGAAGGAAGGAAAGAAGGGAGGGAGGGAGGCAGGGAGGGAGGAAGGGAAAAAGGAAGGAAGAAATAAAGAATGAATCACACTCCCTGACTTAAGAGTATACTACAAAGCTACAGCAATCAAAACAGTATGGTATGGGCACAAAAACAGACTGATTGATGGAACAGGATAGACAGCCCAGAAATAAACCCATGCATATATGGTCAATTCATCTATGACAAAGGAGGCAAGAATACACAATGGAGAAAAGACTTTCTCTTCAATAAGTCATACTGGGAAAACTGAACAGCTACCTGTAAAAGAATGAAGTTAGAACATTCTCTAACACCATGTACCAAAATAAACTAAAAACGGATTAAAGTGCTAAATTTAAGACTGGAAAACATAAAACTCCTGGAAGAAAACAGAGCCAGAACACTCTTTGACATAAATCACAGCAGTATTTTTTTGAATCTGTCTCCTAAATCAAAGGAAATAAAAGCAAATATTAGTGTGCAAATATTAGTGCAAATGCACATATTAGTGCGCTTGATGTTGTCCCAGAGGTCTCTTAAACTATCTTCATTTCTTTTCATTCTTCTCTTTAGCATCAGTGATTTCAAATACTCTGTCTTTCAGCTCGTTGATCTGTTTCTCTGTATCATTTAGTCTACTGTTAATTCCGTCTACTGTATTTTTCATTTCAATATTGTATTCTTCACGTCTGTTTGGTTGTTCTTTACATTTTCTCTTTGTTAAAAACTTCTAGCTTCTCACTCTGTGCATCCATTTTTCTCTCTAGTTATTTGATCATCTTTACAAACACTACCCTGAACTCCTTCTCAAGAAGATTGCCTATCATGATATTGCTCCATGCCCTCTTTTCAGCATATTTCCCCATATCTGTATCAAGATATTATTTAAATAAAGTTAATCCCATTGCTTTCCCCACTTTCCAAATCTCTTACTCTCTATCTATATTTCTTCATTTCCTGCCAATTTCCCAAGGCATTTTTGGTTCTTCTCCCATTATCCTGAAAATCTTTAGACCTTTGAATTTGGTTCTGGGATAGTTTCTTCCTTGCCTCACATGCAGCCAAGTGGAGAATCAAACTCAGCAGAGCTCTGAACTTCAGCTGCTGTTGTTACCTCCAAAGCCTATCTTCAGGGGTTCAATAAGGAGCATTCTAATCTGCCCTCTGCTATTCATTATTCTAACTCTAGCCTTTCTGGGCCTGGAATCACTGTTCTTACTTTGATGGCATCAGAGATAACTTATTATAACATCCCTTTGAACCAGCAGGTGAGATACACTTGTAGTGGTCTTTTCTTTCTTTATTTTCCCCCCCTGTTGTTATGTGTTCTTTTTTGACTGTCCCAGTTGAATTTTTACATTTTTTTTACCTGCTTCTGAGGTTGACCCCCTTTCTTTTCTACCAAGAGGACAGGCAGCACTGATGGGAGGAGCCTTGACATTTCTCTTCTAACATATTCATCCATATTTTTCTTGGGAGTGTCCATAATGGGAGATAGAATTCAAAGATTCTGGATCTTTCAAATGCATTTATTGTTCTAATAAATTTTGTCTACCTTCATTAACTCAAGATGAATAATTTCACAAAGGAAATATCTTTCCACCAGTCCACCACATATCCCAGGACTAAACTCAACCTTTATTTTCACACCAGCTTGCTTATGATGTTCCTTATCTTCCTTGTGTTCTCCCTTAAGGGTCCTAACTCTATTATGTGTCATTCATGCCTTGCACCTACAATAATTGTGTCACCTTAAAGCTCACATGATCTCTGGCACTTTAAAGTGTATTTTTGTGCTTAGTCTTATCTCAAATAAGTTCAAATCTTATATAACCACTTGGTATAATTGGCTCAGTTTTCAAAGTATGAATAGTAAAATTCCACTTGTTTATTGCTGGTATATTGGAAAGCTATAACCTTTTAAATTAACCTTGTGTCTTAAAACTTTTCTATAATTGCTTATTAGTGCCAGAAGTCTTTTTGTCAATTCTTTCTAATTTTCTACATAGACAATCATGCCATCTACAAACAAAGACAGTTTTAATTCTTCCTTCCCAATCTGTATACATTTTATTTCCTTTTCATGTCTTACTGCATTAGCTAGGATAGCCAGTAGAATGTTGAAAAAGAGTGGTGAGAGGGGATATCCTTGCAGTGTTTCTGATCTTTGTGGGAAAACTTCAAGCTTCCCACCATTAAGTACAATGTTAACTGTAAAGTTGTTGTAGATATTCTTTATCAAGTTGAAGAAGTTCCCTTCTACCCTAGTTTGCTGGGGGTTTTTTGCAATGAATCTGTGCTGTATTATTATCATATGCTTTTTCTATGTTTATTGGTATGATCATGTGATTTTTCTTTTTTAGCCTGTTGATATGATAGATTAATTGATTTTCAAATGCTGAAGCAGCCTTGCATACCTGGGATAAATCCCTCTTGGTTGTGTTGTATAATTCTTTTTATAAATTTTGTTAAAACTTTTTGCTCCTATGTTCATGAGAGAGATTCGTCTATAATTTTCATTTTTGTAATGTCTTTGTTTGGATTTGGTATTAAGGTAATGCTGGCCTCATAAAATGACTTAGAAATTATTCCCTTTGCTTCTGTCCTCTGAAAGAGGTTGTAGAGTATTGATGTAATTTCTTTTTTAAATGTTTGGTAGAATTCACCAGCAAACACACTGGGGCCTGGCACTTTCTGTTCTGGAAGTTATTAATGATTGATTCAATTTCTTTAATAGATATAAAGATTGCCTATTTCTTCCTGTGTGAGATTTGGCAAATTGAATGTTTCAAGGAATTGGTCCATTTAATCTAGATTATCAAATTTGTGGGCAGAGTTGTTCATATTATTTATTTTTTATATTTTTTGCAGTTTTCTTTAATTGAAGTATAGTTGATTTACAATGTTGTGTTGGTGTCAGGTGTACAGAAAAGTGATTCAGATATATATAGATATAGATATGGGTAGATAGATATATATAGAGAGATAGATATCTGTGCTATACAGTAGGTCCTTGTTGGTTATCTATTTTATATATAGTAGTGTGTATATGTTAACCCCAAATATCTAGTTTTTCCCTCCCCCCTTTAATGTCCATAGGACCTGTAGTGATGACACCTCTTTTATTTCTGCTGTTAATAATTTGGGTCTTTTCTCTTTTTGCTTAGTTAGCCTGACCATAGGTTTATCAATTTTACTGATTATTTTTTAAAGCCAGCTTTTGGTTTTGCTAATTTTCCCTACTGTTTTCTTCTTTTCAGTATTATTAACCTCTGCTTTCATTTTTATTATTTCTTTTCTTCTGCTTCCTTTAGGTATAAATTGCTTTTATTTAGTTTCCTAAAGTAGACTCTTTTTTTGGCTGTGCCACGTGGCATGTGGGATCTTAGTTCCCTGACCAGGGATTGAACCCACGCCCCCTGCATTGAAAGTGCAGAGTCTTAACCACTGGACCACCAGGGAAGTCCCTAGATTATTGATTTTAGATTTTCTTCATGTCTAATATGGACATTTAATGCTATAAATTTCCTACTAAGCACTGTTTTTCCTGCATTCCACACATTCTGATAAGTTGTATTTTCATTTTTATTTAATTCAAAATTTTTATAATTTTTGAGGCTTCTTTGTTGACCCATGTGTTATTTAGATGTATGCTCTATAATTTCCAAATATTTGGGAATTCTTTCAGATCTAGAATTTTATTGATCTAGTTTAATTCCATTGTGGTCCTAGAGCATACTTTGTATGATTTCTACTCTTTAACATTTTTAAAGGTGTATTTTATGTCCCAGATTGTAATCTACTTTCATGAATGTTCCATGTAGGCTTGAGAAGAATGTGTATTCAGCTGTTATTGTATATTCTATAAATGTTAATTACATCAAGTTGATTGATAGTGCTATTTCCATCAATTATACTTATTGATTTTCTGCCTGTTTGATCTATGCATTACCTACAGAGGAGTGTTGAAGTATTTCTCCTTACAGTTTTATCTGTTCTGCCTCATGTACTTTGAAGGTCTGTTGTTAGGTATACATACATTGATTGTTGGGTATTCTTGGAGAACTGACACTTTTACCTTAATGTGATGCATGTCTTTATCCTTAATAATTTTTTCTGAAGTCTGATTTTTCTGAAATTAATATAGTTTTGCTTTCATTTTTTATTAATGTTGGCATAGTATACCTTTCTTTATCCATTTATTTTTAATCTATCTGTGTCTATATTTAAAGTGGTTTTTTGGTAAACACATATAGTTGGGTTTGATTTTTTATTCACTTTGATGATCTCTGTCTTCTAATTGGCATATTTAGACTATTCATATTTAAAATGATTATCGATTAATTAATACCTTCACGGTTTATAACTGTTTCTATTCATTATGCTTGGGTTTTTTCTTTTGTTCATTTTCCTTCCCCTTTTTCTGCTTTATGTGGTTCAGTTGAGCATTTTGTGATTCCATCTATCTCATCTTTTAGCAAATTATATTTCTAAAAAATAATTTAGTAGAGATTATTCCAAACCTTGCAATATTTGCTTTTAACTAATCAAATTTTGCCTTCAACTAACAAGGGAGGCTGGGAAAGAAAGGGTCTGGCTTCCACCTTAGTGATGTTCATAGATGGGAAATTCCTCAAATATTGGAAAGATGTTCTAAACTGCTGAGCAGGTAGAATGACAAATGTCTACTACATATTTTCTTAACAATATTTTCTCATATATCCCACCTCTTTGCTTAGTGCCTAAAACAGTGAATTTCTTTCTATTTTATCTTCAAGTCATTAGGTCATCTACATATATTTTGTTGCTGTTTAGTCTTATAATTGAGTTCTTTTTCAAAAATATCATAGTATCATGTTTTTAATTCCCAAGAATTCTCTTATTCTAATAATTTCATGTTTTGGATGCAGTAATCATTCAAATCTATTTGAAGGTATGAATTATAAATTTTTAGAAGGTTAACTTTTTCTCTGTTTTTGTGTGTTCATTATGGGGTCTCTCTTTCTAGCTATTTGTTTTCCTCAAAATGCCTGGCAAATTATTTTTTCATATCTATATTTATAGATGAAGGACTTGGTTCACCAGTTTAGGTGTCATGGAGTTCCTTGGTCATTTTCAAGTTTTCTTTCCTATTGAGAACTTGCTCTCCCCCTACACCCGCAAAAAAGAAGCATTAACTTCCATAAATGTGATGGGGAAAAGCTTAAAAGCTTAAAAATGCTTCTTGCCAGGGACTAAAGGCCATCTTTTCTAAAGGGCCCATAGGTAAAAGGTAGAGAGACAACCTACTAACCTTCCTGAAATGGTGAAATGAGGAAAGGATCACTATGGTTTAATTAATTTCAACCTGAAGATACATATCCTTCGCTATTTTCTTCATGTCCATTTGAGGGTCAGATTTTACATTTTTATCTTACTCCAGCCTAGGAGGTCATGGTGGATTTTCATTTTCCATGAGTCAGAACTTTCACGTTATTTAACTCTTCTAACTGGATTTAGCTGTAGGCTAGAGAACTTGCAAGTTGGGACTGTCGCAACTATTGCACTAAATTACTGTTATACCATGCCCATAGCTACATAAAAAAGTAATTACATTTTTGAGCAGTAAATTTAAGTTATGGAAAATCTAAAAGCATAAACAGCCTTATATATTCTGACTGCAGAGAGTTTTTTTGTGTACTATGAAGTTTAAAACTTCATGCATTATTTCTTCTCTACTTTTTCCTGCCAGCTGCTGACCTTCAAAACAACATATTATTGAAATGACTCATGAGAATCAGTGTGAAATAGAATGTGTTACTGCTGGAAGTTTCTTCCTCCTTAGACTGCTTAGTACTGTTTGGCAGTATTGTATAAAGGAATAACAAAGTTATAAAAACTGAGATTAGAAATTAATTCTGTCAGCACACCTTAAAAGAACTATAATTTTGTTAGGAATGTGTAACAAAAGAGTCAATGTTAACTATTCATTTAACAATAACATTTACTATGCAGAAGAAATAATGCTTACTAGCAATAGAAGATGAAATCTCTTCTAAGGTCTAACCTGGCAAATATAGAGCTTTGTAGGCTCCATTATAATTTGGCTAACCCACATCTCTCAAATTTCTCTACAGAGTACATGAAATTATATGCCCATAGATTATTTAAGTATTATAACATTAGCATTTCTCTTTATTTAATATTTGGGACTCATCCTATAAAAGTGCCAGAGGAGTAAGAGACAGAAGTTGGCTCTAAATGTGGAAGTGACCTTGGGAAGCACTTTCAAAATCTGGGAAAAATTAAGAGTATTTTTATTTGTTATGAAAAAATAAGCAAAAGTTGAAAGTGAGGTGAAAAGTTGGGTACCATGCACCATGTCATACTGTGCTGACAGTTACACAAGGATTATCTAGGGAACTGGTTCCCAAACTTCAGGGTGCATCAGAATCATCCAAAGGACTTATTAAATTACAGATTGTTGTGCCCCACCCAGAGTTTCTGATTCTCTAGATCTGGCATGGGGGGCTGAGAATTTTCATTTCTAATAAGTTCCCACGTGATGCAGATGCTCCTGATCCAGGGACTACAATTACAGAATTGCTAACATAGAAGAAGGTGCTTACTTAGCCCTGCTGTACACTATCAATTAAAGTTTTCAGTCATTAATTTATAGACTGTTAATTAAACAAGGAGACCATCAGACTGAGGTGGCTCTAATGCATTGATAGTCTGTGTAAGAAACCAAAACCTAAGCCTGTAAATGCTTTGTACTTACAAAATTGAATCCTAAGGACAACCAATCATGAACAGCCAACTAGGCTTTAAGATATAGTCAGTCAAATAATTTCCTTTCTTGGCTCCTGTCAGCTGAGCACTTCTAACCACTTCCTGTTTCACACTGCCCAATTTGAATTGATTTTTGCTCAAATAAACTTAAAAAAATTTTAATATGCCTCAGTTTATCTTTTTTTTTTTTCAGTTTATCTTTTAACAAGACTTTAGTTGAATAAAGATG